>NC_074680.1:23733468-23908468 GCF_029448725.1 Salvelinus fontinalis
TCGTTGACTCCCTCTCTCTCTCTCGTTGACTCTCTTTTTGTCTCTCTCTCTCTCTCTCTCTCTCTCTCTCTCTCTCTCTCTCTCTCTCTCTCTCTCTCTCTCTCTCTCTCTCTCTCTCTCTCTCTCTCTCTCTCTCTCTCTCTCTCTCTCTCTCTCGCTGTCTCTCTCGCTGTCTCTCTTGTTGTTTCTCTTTCTCTCTCTCTCATTGTCTCTCTGTTTCTCTCTCATTTTCTCTCTCTCTCTCTCTCTCTCTCTCTCTCTCTCTCTCTCTCTCTCTCTCTCTCTCTCCCTCTCCCACTCCCTCTCTTTCACACTCTCTCCCACAATCTCACATATTTCTCAAGCTCTGAGAGGCAGGGGTTGGAACCGGTTCAGGAAACAGAATTATAAACTGGAAAATAAGGCCATTTTTCAAGGAACAGAACCAGGAACGAAAGTGATCTAGACTGTTCCGGAACCATTATTTTAAAAGCATGGGTACCGGTTGTTGAGCTAAATGTTTAAAAAAATATATATATTTCCGAACATTATATTGCTGGTCGGAAGAGTGGAACAGAACAAAAAATAGAATAGTTCTGTTCAAAACGACACGCTTGGAAAATCATTTTGTTTCCAACCCCTGCTGAAAGGTCCCATATACACAAGACTTTAGATTCATTTAAAATTGTAACGGTACCTCATGCTTGGACTCACCATGTGTATTACCAAAATACCAACTATGTGTATTACCATTGGACTGTAACACACTCACTCTGTCCTTTGTTCCAGTCAAACAAAGTCTATCAGTATTATTAACAGATGTCTACTGTAAGTTTGGATACGGGGGGAGGGCGGACTAACACCAACAGTTAAATAACTATAGCCCAGCTCAAACAAACTCTACTTGATTCATTTGTCATTACATTCTGCTGTAAATGGTGGTGAACTGATTTTCCAAATGATTGTAAATGCCGGGGCAACTAATTGCACATATCGCCAGAGCAGTGTGAGATTTGTTTATATGTTTAGGGCCTGCAAGAGTGCCCATCATCATCATCATTTGGTGTATGTGTGTGTGTGTGTGTGTGTGTGTGGGGGGGGGGGGGGGGGGGGGGGGGGGTTGTTGTTGTTGTGCACCGTTCCCCTGCTACCCATTACCCAGCGTCCTTTGCTGCTGCCATACTCCACTGGAATGTTCAGATCTATTTTTCTTCTCTTCCTTTTATAATCACAGCAATCAGAGGGCGTTGTTCAGCGCCATCAAAAACAATGAAGCATGATTAGCCAGGACACACATACACACAGAAGCACATTGATTCCCAGAAACACTTCCCAACATATAGGTACCATATAACCACCGTTACATTCACTCTGACCTCATGTTGAAACGTACACATACAGTACATGTGAAAGGGAATAAAGGGTATTATGAACTGGGTGGTTGAATGCTGATTGGCTGACAGCTGTAGTATATCAGACCGTATACCACGGGTATGACAAAACATGTATTTTTACTGCTCTAATTACGTTGGTAACCAGTTTATAATAGCAATAAGGCACCTCAGGGGTTTGTGGTATATGGCCAATATACCACGGCTAAGGGCTGTATCCAGGCACTCCACGTTGCGTTGTGTGTTCGAACAGCCCTTAGCCGTGATATATTGGCCATATACCACACCCCCCCGGGCCTTATTGCTTAAGTGACTTTCACTACGTGAAACATAGCTCTTACAATAACAACATCACCAACTTCACTGCATTTTATCTCTGGAGACATCTTCTAAGCAGGTAATAACTACTGACCAATTGGTCCATGGCTGGTAGTTCACCTAGTGTGTTTTATAGATTCCTGGGTCACGTTTCATTTGGATAGTCTGGATGATCTACAGCTGGTCATAAAATCAACAAATTATCTGTTTATAAGCAACTGCTTGCTAAGGTTACGGTTAGGGTTAGGTTTAGAATAAGGTTTAAGTTACGGGTTAAGGTTAGCACTAGGGCTAGGGTTAGGGTAAGGGTTAAGTTTAGGGTTAGGATAAGGGTTAAGGTTAGGATTAGAGCTAGAGTTAGGGTTAGTAGAGAGTTAGGTGAAATGTTACTGGTCTGTAGATAGTTCATCTGTGGATGCTCTACAGACTATCCAAATAAAGTGTTATAGATTCCTGTGAGGCAGACAAAGGGCCTGCATGTAAAACCCTCTAACATTGTTCCTGTGGTGGCCATGCCACCCCCACAAGAACCACTAGAGCAACAGATGGACTATAGTCCTCTATCTCTCTCCATCCCTCCCTCCATCTTTCCCTCCATCCCTGCGAGCGCTTGCCTTGGCCCACGTTTTCTCACGTTAAATTGGACTACTTAAAGTGTCCTCTCTGTGCAGCCTGGGAGACTGTAGAGAGACAGCGGGTACCGCTCTTTGGGGATCCCTCCCATAATGCGTCCCGAATGGCACCCTATTCTCTACTTAGTGCACTACTTTTGACCAGGGCCCATAGGTTTCTGGTTAAAAGTAGTGCACTTAATAGGGAATAGGGTTCTATTTGGGACAAAGCCCCATACTGTTTAGAGGAAACCACCCGGGACCTTGGGCAGGAGGAGATTGTGTGTCTCTCCTAACGGACATCCTATTATATGCTTTTTCGACCGAGAGTGGCACCATCTTGAGCGGGGATGTGCGAGCGAACCAGATGGGGTCCATTCACACCACTTTGAGACACCAAGAGTTTTGGTAGGCCCCCTGCAGACACTTCTTGTTATCTTTTGTCACCAATCAAGTGGCATTTATTTTCTGTTTTTTTCTCTCTCGCTCTTACTCTCTTTTTCTCCACTCTCCTTCTTCTACAAGTAGAATTTTCATTGTTGTTTCCCCTGGGTTCGGACTGTAAAATTAGAGGAATTTTTAACACCCCCACACCCCATGGCGGATGGCAGCATCTCCTACAGATGGCCAAGCAAGATGGAGCTGGCTATTATTTTCACAACTTGGTTGAAAACAAAAAGGTAACCTGTTCAAGGTAGCAAATAAACAAAGAGAAACACCTGAAATAGGACCACGAGGCAAACCTTGGGGAAATCAACATGGGCGACCGCTAACAGAGCAAGATGCAATCATTTCATGATTACACACATTCACATTCACTTTCACAGCAATGATGACAAGTGTGATTAGGGTACGTGACCAGTCCATCTTCATTTCATCTGCCTGTTATTGTGCATTCGGATTGATGACAGTTAAATACCTAAGGGTGTATGAATTTGTAAATGTTCCATTGTGTGGCTGAGAGTGGGGCTGGGTTGAGGGTGCGGGTGATGGTTGAGTGTGTGTGTGTGTGTGTGTGTGTGTGTGTGGGTGAGGGTACGATAGCACGTTTTGGGTACATTGACTGTATATGTGGCAGTGTGTGTATATTTGTTTGCACAATCATTTGTGTGTGTGTGTGTGTCTTTGGTTTTAATATCCTTGTGGGGACCAGAAGTGTGGGAACATTTTGCCGGTCCCCACAAGGCAAACAGCTATTTTAGGCTTTGGGGTTAGGGGTCAGGGGTTAGATTAGGTGTTAGGGAAAATAGAAAAGGCATGAAGGCCACTCTGGCATTTGTCTTTACTAATCAGTGTGGGGAGGAGAAAAAAGCACATGAGCACTATTCATTGGTCACATTCATGGAGATGCAGCTTCTATTTTCTTCAGGAAGCCTGGCACAAATAGTCCAGGCTGCATATTTCAAATATGAGAAGAATAGGCTCTCAAAGATGCGAGGGTTTCAACCCTGAGCCATTCCTCTCTCTCTGGACAAAAGACAGAGGATCTGGCAGGCTTTTGGCCTATCGATAATGGATGTGAGGAGAATGGCGTCCACTTATGACAAGGGTGGGTATACTGTAGAGGATGTGTGTGTGTGTGTGTGTGTGTGTGTGTGTGTGTGTGTGTGTGTGTGTGTGTGTGTGTGTGTGTGTGTGTGTGTGTGTGTGTGTGTGTGTGTGTGTGTGTGTGTGTGTGTGTGTGTGTGTGTGTGTGTGTGTGTGTGATTCTTGTTGCTATTGTGACAGACGTGGTGAAGGCCGGCAATAGGCCCTCTTAGCCTACACATCTACCCACACAGTGACGCACTCACAGGATCTAACTGTTCAAGGGCACTGTGACACACACATGCATGAACACACATACACACGCATGCAAACACACACATGTACAAATGTAGGATCTTAATTTGAGCAAGTTTGCTACAGTAGGAAAAAAATCTGCAGCAACAGAAATGTTGAATTATTATACATTTTAAGTTAGGGCAAATCAAGTCTGAAATTTTAACGTGGAAATTACAAACTTTAGAATACTTTTTAAACCTTAAATTCACTAAAAGATTGCATTTCCTGCAGTGCAGGAAAATTAGCAATGACAAAAGAGTGATCAAATTAACATCCTACATTTGTATGCGCACGCACAAAACACATACACATACATTGGCACGCTTGTCTGTGGCACACCTCTCTACCAGTGAAAGAGTGTGACAGTGGAGGTTACAAAGTGAAGGCAATTGTTTTTTTCTCTCCGAGGCGTGATTGTTTTGGCCTTGGTCGACGACAGAGCGCATCTCTAATGATGATACTCGGGTACCACTGCTAGAAGGAAACCTCTTTCAATTTAACAGGAAAAGTGAAGCATGTCAAATCCTTTCAGGTAATCCTTATTGAATTGAAGTGAGGGGTGAGAGAGGTAGTAGAAAGAAAGAAAGAAAGAAAGAAAGAGGAAGAGAGATAGAGAGAGTGAGAAAGCGAGAGAGAGGAAGAGAGAAAGAGAGAGAGAGAGAGAAAGAGAGCGAGAGAGAGAGAGAGAGAGATGGGTATGCAGAAAGGGATACAGAGTGAGAGAAGAAGCAAGGAATTAATATAATGGGCTTTTTGAACTGGCCTTTGTGTCTCTTTCTCTTCCTCTCTGTCTCCATCTACCTCTATTTTTTTTCACTCACTCCCTCCCTCTCTCTCTCCCTTTCTTTTTACCCATCTGTCTGTCTGTCTGCCATGGTGGAGCGGAGCCTGTATTAGTATGTTGCTAAGGGGGGAGACTAAAGGGGGGGGGGGGGGGGGGACTAAGGTTGGAACAGAGCCCCTGGTGAAAGGAAAGAGGAAAAAATAACAGATAAAATAGAGAGAAAAAAACAGCCTGCAGACACAAAGCGATGCAAGAAGCATCTGGGCTCTGGCTGGGGCTGTAGATGGTGATGAAGGAATAGAAGGATGTCTCCTCCTACTGTATTGAATAGGTGTCAGTTCTAAGCACATTCGCCATTAAGTCATATGTGAATATTAGACAGCGGAAGCAAACGCCGCTAGGATCAGAGAATCATTGAAGTTATTACCGTGGGATTCATGTATTCAGCAGCAGGCACATCGCCGCGGAAGCAACGTTATAAACCTCTATAGAAAGAAATATTACTTCTCCCACACGGTGATAGTTTAGGGGGAATAGAGGTACAGAGCGGAAATTCAGACAGACGGAGAAAAGAAGCATGTCTCAATTTTGTTGCGCTCTTGCCGTACATATGAAAATATGCTATGGATTTGTACTTTTTCTGCAAATTGTCTGCCATCTGCAATTGTGTGATCCATCTTGGCCATGTTCTGTTATAATCTCCACCCGGCACAGCCAGAAGAGGACTGGCCACCCCTCATAGCCTGTTTCCTCTCTTGGTTTCTTCCTAGGTTTTGGCCTTTCTAGGGAGTTTTTCCTAGCCACTGTGCTTCTACACCTGCATTGCTTGCTGTTTGGGGTTTTAGGCTGGGTTTCTGTACAGCACTTTGAGATATCAGCTGATGTAAGAAGGGCTATATAAATAAATTTGAATTAATTTAAAAGACTAAAAGTTTAATATACAGTTGAAGTCGGAGGTTTACATACACCTTAGCCAAATACATTTTTCACAATTCCTGGCATTTAATCCTAGTAAAAATGCCCTGTCTTAGGTTGTAACGATTCTCGTCTGGTGAAGGAGAAGAGGACCAAAATGCAGTGTGGTAAGTGTTCGTCATAATTTAATTGAAAACTGAACACTACACAAAAGAACAACGAGGAGAAAACAAAACAGTTCTGCAAGGTGAACAGACACTAAAACAGAAAATAAACTTCTACTTGGTCACAATCCCGGATTCGGGAGCACCCCCATCAGTAAAAAAGCTGACTAGCATAGCCTAGCATAGCGTCACAAGTAAATACTAGCATCTAAATATCATTAAATCACAAGTCCAAGACACCAGATGAAAGATACACATCTTGTGAATCCAGCCATCATTTCTGATTTTTAAAATCTTTACAGGGAAGACACAATATGTAAATCTATTAGCTAACCACGATAGCAAAAGACACAACTTTTTTTCTCCACCATTTTTTTCCTGCATAGGTAGCTATCACAATTTCGACCAAATAAAGATATAAATAGCCACTAACCAAGAAACAACTTCATCAGATGACAGTCAGATAACATATTTATTGTATAGCATATGTTTTGTTAGAAAAATGTGCATATTTCAGGTATAAATCATAGTTTACCATTGCAGCCACCATCACAACTCTCACCAAAGCAACTAGAATAACTACAGAGACCAACGTGAATTACCTAAATACTCATCATAAAACATTTATGAAAAATACACAGTGTACAGCAAATGAAAGACAAAGATCTTGTGAATCCAGCCAATATTTCAGATTTTTTAAGTGTTTTACAGCGAAAGCACAATATAGCATTATATTAGCTTACCACACAACAGCATTGATTCAAGCCAACAATAGCGATAACGAATAAACCAGCAAAAGATATAAATTTTTTCACTAACCTTCTCAAACTTCTTCAGATGACAGTCCTATAACATCATATTACACAATACATATAGAGTTTGTTCGAAAATGGGCATATTTAGTGGCACAAATCGTGGTTATACAATGAGAATAGTAGCCAAGCTGTCAACAATATGTCGGGAGAAGTCTTGGGAGAGGCACCTAATCTAATCAGTGACTAAATTTAAACTTGACTAAAAAATACAGGTTGGACAGCAAATGAAAGATACATTAGTTCTTAATGCAATCGCTGTGTTAGATTTCTAAAATTAACGTTACTACGACATACAGCGTGCGTTAAAGCGAGACCGCACCGAAATTAATGGCGGAATATGAGTTTTACATTTTTCAACAGAACAACGAATTAACATCATAAATAGTTCTTACTTTTTGATGCGCTCCCATCAGAATCTTGGGCAAGTTGTCCTTTTTCCAAAAGAATCGTTGCTCGGTTGTAGATTGTCGCCTTCAACTTTGGAATTAGCAGTAAACATTAGCCATGTGGGCCAGACGTGCCCAACTCACTAGAACGCAGCACAAATAAATACCCCAAAAAATCGCAATATACTGATATAAACGGATATAACTCGGTTTAAAATAACAACATTATGATGTCTTTAACACCTATATCGAATAAAATCAGAGCCAGATATATCTAAGGTCTATAACGGGAGCTTTCTAGAACGCCATCCTGAGGTCTGTCTTGCGTCATGGCGAAGGAAAGAACGAGAGGACCCCACGTTGCCAGCCCATTTATAAGGCCTCAGATCTGCCTAGCAACTCCATTCCAATTCTCACTATTTGCTGACATCCAGGGGAAGGCGTATGCAGTGCATCTCAACCAATAGAAGACATGCAAATTGATAAACCGACCTGAGAACAGCCTGCAGATTTCAGATTTCTCACTTCCTCATAGGAAAATTGCTCCAACTCGAGTTCTGTTTTACTCACAGATATAATTCAAATGGTTTTAGAAACTAGTGTCACGACCTCAACCGAGGCAGGCTCTCCTTCCCGTTCGGGTGGCGTTCGGCGGTCGTCGTCACCGGCCTACTAGCTGCCACTGACTCTTTTTCCTCCCCCTCCTTATGTGTTTATTTGTATCACCTGGTTTGGGGTAATTGGCAATTAGTGTGGCTTTATTAGCCAGCCAGATTGTATGCTTCTTTGTGCGGGATTGTTCGTCTGTTGCTGTGGATTTCGGGAGTGGGTTTTGTATTGTGTACTGGGTTTGTCTCCCGTGTTAGAAGGCAGGTGTTTATGACACCCAGTAAGTCCGTGTTGGACATTTTGGTTTGCCGGTTAGGCATTAAATATCACCGCATTGAAGCTCTGCTGTTCCTGCGTCTGATTTCACACCCCACCGACACCCAGGTCGTTACAACTAGAGCTTTTTCTATCCAATAGTAATAATAATATGCATATTGTATGAGCAAGAATTGAGTACGAGGCAGTTTAATTTGGGTACGAAATTATTGCAAAGTGCAAACAGCACCCCCTATTGAGAAAAGGATAAACACCCACAACCAAAATGGGGAAAACAGGCTACCTAAGTATGATTCTCAATCAGAGACAACGATCGACAGCTGCCTCTGATTGAGAACCATACCAGGCCAAACACAGAAATATAACAACATAGAAAAAGAACATAGACTACCCACCCCAACTCACGCCCTGACAAACGTAACACAAAGACATAAAAAAGGAACTAAGGTCAGAACGTGACATAGGTCAGTTAGGATCACCACTTTCTTTCAAGAATGTGAAATGTCAGAATAATAGTAGGGAGAATGATTTATTTCAATGTTTATTTCTTTCATCACATTCCCAGTGGGTCAGAAGTGTACGTACAGTCAATTAGTATTTGGTAACATTGTCTTTAAATTGTTTAACTTGGGTCAAACGTTTTGGGTAGCTTTCCAGAAGCTTCCCACAATAAGCTGGGTTAATTGTGGCCCATTTCTCCTGACAGAGCTGGTGTAACTGAGTCAGGTTTGTAGGCCTCCTTGCTCACACACACTTTTACAGTTCTGCCCACAAATTGTCTATAGAATGGAGGTCAGGGCTTTGTGATGGCCACTCCAATACCTTGACGTTGTTGTCCTTAACCTGTTTGGCGTGCAAGCCCGACGTCGGTACATTTATGACAACAGCCACTTCAAGTGCAGGGCGCGAAATTCAAAAGATATTTTTTTAAAATATTTAACTTTCACACATTAACAAGTCCAATACAGCATATGAAAGGTACACATCTCGTGAATCCAGCCAACATGTCCGATTTTTAAAATGTTTTACAGGGAAGACAAAATATGTAAATCTATTAGCTAACCACGTTAGCAAAAGACTCCACTTTTATTACTCCATCAGTTTTTGACTCCATCCGTAGCTATCACAAATTCGGCCAAATAAAGATATAAATAGCCACTAACCAAGAAACAACCTCATCAGATGACAGTCTGATAACATATTTATTGTATAGCATATGTTTAAATTTTTTTTTTTGCATATTTCAGGTATAAATCATAGTTTACATTGCAGCTACATTCAGAAATTGCACCGAAAGCAGCCATAATATTTACAGACACCAACGTCAAATACCTAATTACTCATCATAAAACATTTCTGAAAAATACATAGTGTACAGCAAATGAAAGACAGGCATCTTGTGATGCCAGACAATATTTCCGATTTATTAACCTCTAACGAGCCTCTACCCCGGATCCGGGAGCACCCCCCACCCTTCAGATTTTTAAAATGTTTTACAGGGAAGACACAATATGTAAATCTATTAGCTAAACACGTTAGCAAAAATCACAATTTTTCTTTGTCCACCATTTTCTCTCAACACCAGTAGCTATCACCAATTCGGCTAAACTAAGATATTGATAGCCACTAACCAAGAAAAAACCTCATCAGATGACAGTCTGATAACATATTTATGGTATAGGATAGGTTTTGTTAGAAAAATGTGCATATTTCAGGTATAAATCATAGTTTGCCATTGCAGCCAGCATCACAAATCTCACCAAAGCTCCTAGAATTACTACAGACAGCAACGTGTATTACCAATTTACTCATCATAAAACATTTCTTAAAAATACACAGCACATAGCAATGGACAGACACAGATCTTGTGAATTCAGACAACATTTCAGATTTTCTAAGTGTTTTACGGCGAAAACACAATAAATCGTTATATTAGCATACCACATACGCAAACGTTACCCGAGCACTGATTCTAGCCAAAGAGAGCGATATCGTATCATCGCCAAAATATATTATTTTTTTCACTAACCTTCTCAGAATTCTTCAGATGACACTCCTGTAACATCATATTACAACATACATATACAGTTTGTTCGAAAATGTGCATATTTAGCCATAAAAAACGTGGTTATACAATGAAAATAGTAGCAAAACAAGCCTGGAAATGTCGGTCGCCATCTTTGAGTGATCTAGTTTAATCAATAGCTAATCATATACTTGACTAAAAAATACAGGGTTGACAGGAATCGAAAGACAAATTAGTTCTTAATGCAATCGCTGATTTACATTTTTTAAATTATCCTTACTTTTCAATACAGGTTGCGCCAAGCGAAGCTATACAAAACAAAATGGCGGCGTAAGCGTTTAACATTTTTCGACAGAAACACGATTTATCATCACAAATTGTTCTTACTGTGAGCTGTTCTTCCATCAGAATCTTGGGCAAAGAATCCTTTCTTGGGTCTAATCTTCTTTTGGTCGAAAGATGTCCACTTGTCCGTCGAAATGCCCACTAACGTTCGACCGGGACCCCGAAATGTGCCCAGCGCGTCAAAGTGCACAACAAAGCAATGCCTCAAAATCGCACTAAAAGGATATAAATTGCTATACAACGGTTCAAATTAACTACCTTATGATGCTGTTAACACCTATAACGGGTAAAAACATGACCGGAGAAATATTACTGGCTAAACTAACGCTTGGAAGGAGGCGAGTCCGATGTCCTTCGCGCGCAAGGCTCAGGCAGCAATGGGAAGCTACTTCCGCTATTTGGTGTCTTATAGAGAAACTGATTGCGCAATCGACACCATTCAAAGCGTCATCACGCACTGATATCCAGGGGAAGACGTAAGCAGTGTCTGTTTCTCCATAGCATTTACAGTGAGCTTTAAACTGACTCCAGATCAGTGGCCAAAATGTTTGAAATCTGACTCCCTATCATGAAAAGTGCTGTAGATTGAGTTCTGTTTCACTCAGAGACAAAATTCCAACGGCTATAGAAACTAGAGAGTGTTTTCTATCCAATAATAGTAATAATATGCATATTGTACGAGCAAGAATTGAGTAGGAAGCCGTTTAATCTGTAATGCAAATTATGCTAATGAGAAAACAGCACCCCCTATAGTCGCAAGAAGTTAAGTGTTTTACAGCGAAAACAAAATGTACCGTTATATTAGCTTAGCACAATAGCCAGAAACACTTGGGCGCCGGCGACTACGACAGATATATGAAATAACATCATAAATTGGGTCTTACTTTTGCTGATCTTTCATCAGAATGTTGAACAAGGTGTCCTTTGTCCAGATGAGTCGTTGTTTGGATTCAGAATGGCAACTTTCTCTCTCCATTTAGCAAGTGCGCTAGCCGGGTTGCACGGATCTCTCCATGTAAACAAACGGTAGAGAACGGAACACGGCAAAACTCCCGAAAAAATTTCAATAATCTGATGAATCTATATTGAAAAAACATACTTCATATGGTGACATGTATCAAATAAAATCAAAGCCGGAAATAATAGTCGCATATAACGTCAGCAAAACAAAAGGCAACCCCACTGTCCAAATTGCGTTCTTCAGAGTACCGGAAATTGGGTACACGTCATTCCAAGAGGATTTATTCCATCCCAGGTCGAGATAATCACCTCATTTCTTCTCTCACAGCCTTCTTGACACCCAGAGGAAGGTGTATGACGTGTATGTATACTAATAGGTCTTGTGCCCATGTATAGGCATGAAGAAGAACAGAGCATCGATTTCAGACGTTCCACTTCCTGGTCAGGAAAAGTGCTGCAGAATGAGTTCTGTTTCACTCAGAGAAATAATTGAAACGGTTTTAGAAACTAGAGAGTGTTTTCTATCCAATAGTAACAATAATATGCATATTGTACAAGCAAGAATTGAGTATGAGGCCGTTTGAAATGGACACATTTTATCAGGCTACTCAATACTGCCCCTTGCAGCCATAAGAAGTTAAGCCATTTTGCTACAACTTTGGAAGTATGCTTGGGGTCATTGTCCATTTTGAAGACCCATTTGCAACCAAGCTTTAACTTCCGGACTGATGTCTTGAGGTGTTGCTTCAATCTATCGACATACTTTTCCTTTCTCATGGTGCCATCTATTTTGTGAAGTGCACCAGTCCCTCCTGCAGCAAAGCACTCCCACAACATGATGCTGCCACCCCCGTGCTTCACGGTTGGGATGGTGTTCTTCGGCTTGCATTTACATTTACATTTACATTTAAGTCATTTAGCAGACGCTCTTATCCAGAGCGACTTACAAATTGGTGCATTCACCTTATGACATCCAGTGGAACAGCCACTTTACAATAGTGCATCTAGATCTTTTAAGGGGGGGGGGGGGGGGGGGGCAGAAGGATTGCTTTATCCTAGGTATTCCTTGAAGAATTGCTTGCAAGCATCCCCCTTTTTCCTCCAAATGTAACGATGGTCATTATGGTCAAACAGTTCTATTTTTGTTTCATCAGACCAGAGGACATTTCTCCAAAAAGTACAATCTTTGTCCCCATGTGCAGTTGCAAACCGTAGTCTGGCTTTTTTATGGCGGTTTTGGAGCAGTGGCTTCTTCCTTGCTGAGCGGCCTTTCAGGTTATGTTTTTATAAGACTAATTTTACTGTGGATATAGATACTTTTGTACCTGTTTCCTCCAGCATCTTCACAAGGTCCTTTGCTGTTGTTCTGTGATTGATTTGCACTTTCACACCAAAGTACGTTCATCTCTAGGAGACAGAATGCTTCTCCTTCCTGAGTGGTATGACAGCTGCATGGTCCCATGGTGTTTATACTTGCGTACTATTGTTTGTACAGATGAACATTATACCTTCAGGCATTTGGAAATTGCTCCCAAGGATAATCCAGACTTGTTCTGAGGTCTTGGCTGATATCATTTGATTTTCTCATGATGTCAAAGAGGCACTGAGTTTGAAGGTAGGCCTTGAAATTCATCTACAGGTACACCTCCAATTGACTCAACTTATGTGAATTAGCCTATCAGAAGCTTCTAAAGCCTTGACATCCTTTTCTGGAATTTTCCAAGCTGTTTAACCTGTCTAGGATGAGGGTGCCGCTAGCGGAACTCCCCCCCCACCCCCACTGAAAAACCAGTGCCGCGAAATTCAAAAAAAATATATTTTTTAAATATTTAACTTTCACACATTAAAGTCCAATATAGCTAATGAAAGACACAGATCTTGTGAATCCAGCCAACATGTCCGATTTTTAAAATGTTTTACAGGGAAGACACAATATGTAAAGATGTACATCTATTACCTAAAAACACATTAGCATAATCCACCATCTTTTATTTGTCCACCAACACCAGTAGCTATCACCAATTCGGCTAAACTAAGATATTTATAGCCCCTAACCAAGAAAAAAACTCATCAGATGACAGTCTGATAACATATTTATGGTATGGGATAGGTTTTGTTAGAAAAAAGTGCATATTTCAGGTAGATGGCATAGGTTACAATTGCACCCACCGTCACAAATGGACTAGAATAACTACATAGAGCAACGTGTTTACCTACTTACTAATCATCAAACATTTCGTAAAAATACACAGCATACACTAATCGAAAGACACAGATCCTGTGAATACAGACAATTTTTCAGATTTTCTAAGTGTCTTACAGCGAAAACACAATAAATCGTTATATTAGCATAGCACATAGCACATAGCAGCCCAGCATTGATTCTAGCCAAAGTGAGCGATAAAAGTCAACATCGCCAAAATATATTAATTTTTTCACTAACCTTCTCAGAATTCTTCCGATGACACTCCTGTAACATCATATTACACAATCCATATAGAGTTTGATCGAAAATGTTTATATTTAGCCACCAAAATCATGGTTAGACAATGTGAAATGTAGCCCAGCTGGTGAGAAAATGTCCGTGCGCCATATTAGACAGTGATCTACTCTTATACATAAATACTCATAAACGTGACTAAAAAATATAGGGTGGACAGGGATTGATAGACAATTTAATTCTTAATACAATCGCGGAATTACATTTTTTAAATTATCCTTACTTTTCAATACAGTTTGCGCCAAGCGAAGCTACGTCAAAAAACATGGCGTCCTAAGCCACTAACATTTTTCGACAGAAACACGATTTATCATAATAAAAATGTCCTACTTTGAGCTGTTCTTCCATCAGTATCTTGGGCAAAGGATCCTTTCTTGGGTCTAATCGTCTTTTGGTGGAAAGCTGTCCTCTTGCCATGTGGAAATGCCAACTGCGTTCGGGATGAACTGGAAGCGTGCCCAGCAATTCACAGCGTTTCAGAAATAAATGTCCCAAAATCGCACTAAACGGATATAAATTGCTATAAAACGCTTTAAATTAACTACCTTATGATGTTTTTAACTCCCATAACGAGTAGAAACATGACCAGAGTAATATTACTCCCTCCACTAATGCTTGGAACAAGTGCGGGTCGATGTCCTCCAGGCGCATTACGCAGCAAGAAGTTCCTAGCTACAGGGTTTTTTAATTTGTAGTGCCTGTGAACGCGCAATCGACCCCATTCAAATCGTCATCACGTAAAGGCATCCAGGGGAAGACGTAAGCAGTGTCCGTATACTCATAGCAATAACTGCGGCCTTTTAACTGACTCCAGATCAGGGGCCAAAATTTCTGAAATCTGACTCCATGTCAGTGAAATTGCTGTAGAATGGGTTCTGTTCCACTTAGAGACAAAATTTCAACTCCTATAGAAACTATAGACTGTTTTCTATCCAATAATAATAATAATATGCATATTGTACGAGCAAGAATTGAGTAGGAAGCCGTTTAATCTGTAATGCAAATTATGCTAATGAGAAAACAGCACCCCCTATAGTCGCAAGAAGTTAAGTGTTTTACAGCGAAAACAAAATGTAGCGCTATATTAGCTTAGCACAATAGCCAGAAACACTTGGGCGCCGGCGACTACGACAGATATATGAAATAACATCATAAATTGGGTCTTACTTTTGCTGATCTTTCATCAGAATGTTGAACAAGGTGTCCTTTGTCCAGATGAGTCGTTGTTTGGATTCAGAATGGCAACTTTCTCTCTCCATTTAGCAAGTGCGCTAGCCGGGTTGCACGGATCTCTCCATGTAAACAAACGGTAGAGAACGGAACACGGCAAAACTCCCGAAAAAATTTCAATAATCTGATGAATCTATATTGAAAAAACATACTTCACATGGTGACATGTATCAAATAAAATCAAAGCCGGAAATAATAGTCGCATATAACGTCAGCAAAACAAAAGGCAACCCCACTGTCCAAATTGCGTTCTTCAGAGTACCGGAAATTGGGTACACGTCATTCCAAGAGGATTTATTCCATCCCAGGTCGAGATAATCACCTCATTTCTTCTCTCACAGCCTTCTTGACACCCAGAGGAAGGTGTATGACGTGTATGTATACTAATAGGTCTTGTGCCCATGTATAGGCATGAAGAAGAACAGAGCATCGATTTCAGACGTTCCACTTCCTGGTCAGGAAAAGTGCTGCAGAATGAGTTCTGTTTCACTCAGAGAAATAATTGAAACGGTTTTAGAAACTAGAGAGTGTTTTCTATCCAATAGTAACAATAATATGCATATTGTACAAGCAAGAATTGAGTATGAGGCCGTTTGAAATGGACACATTTTATCAGGCTACTCAATACTGCCCCTTGCAGCCATAAGAAGTTAAGCCATTTTGCTACAACTTTGGAAGTATGCTTGGGGTCATTGTCCATTTTGAAGACCCATTTGCAACCAAGCTTTAACTTCCGGACTGATGTCTTGAGGTGTTGCTTCAATCTATCGACATACTTTTCCTTTCTCATGGTGCCATCTATTTTGTGAAGTGCACCAGTCCCTCCTGCAGCAAAGCACTCCCACAACATGATGCTGCCACCCCCGTGCTTCACGGTTGGGATGGTGTTCTTCGGCTTGCATTTACATTTACATTTACATTTAAGTCATTTAGCAGACGCTCTTATCCAGAGCGACTTACAAATTGGTGCATTCACCTTATGACATCCAGTGGAACAGCCACTTTACAATAGTGCATCTAGATCTTTTAAGGGGGGGGGGGGGGGGGGGGGGCAGAAGGATTGCTTTATCCTAGGTATTCCTTGAAGAATTGCTTGCAAGCATCCCCCTTTTTCCTCCAAATGTAACGATGGTCATTATGGTCAAACAGTTCTATTTTTGTTTCATCAGACCAGAGGACATTTCTCCAAAAAGTACAATCTATGTCCCCATGTGCAGTTGCAAACCGTAGTCTGGCTTTTTTATGGCGGTTTTGGAGCAGTGGCTTCTTCCTTGCTGAGCGGCCTTTCAGGTTATGTTTTTATAAGACTAATTTTACTGTGGATATAGATACTTTTGTACCTGTTTCCTCCAGCATCTTCACAAGGTCCTTTGCTGTTGTTCTGTGATTGATTTGCACTTTCACACCAAAGTACGTTCATCTCTAGGAGACAGAATGCTTCTCCTTCCTGAGTGGTATGACAGCTGCATGGTCCCATGGTGTTTATACTTGCGTACTATTGTTTGTACAGATGAACATTATACCTTCAGGCATTTGGAAATTGCTCCCAAGGATAATCCAGACTTGTTCTGAGGTCTTGGCTGATATCATTTGATTTTCTCATGATGTCAAAGAGGCACTGAGTTTGAAGGTAGGCCTTGAAATTCATCTACAGGTACACCTCCAATTGACTCAACTTATGTGAATTAGCCTATCAGAAGCTTCTAAAGCCTTGACATCCTTTTCTGGAATTTTCCAAGCTGTTTAACCTGTCTAGGATGAGGGTGCCGCTAGCGGAACTCCCCCCCCACCCCCACTGAAAAACCAGTGCCGCGAAATTCAAAAAAAATATATTTTTTAAATATTTAACTTTCACACATTAAAGTCCAATATAGCTAATGAAAGACACAGATCTTGTGAATCCAGCCAACATGTCCGATTTTTAAAATGTTTTACAGGGAAGACACAATATGTAAAGATGTACATCTATTACCTAAAAACACATTAGCATAATCCACCATCTTTTATTTGTCCACCAACACCAGTAGCTATCACCAATTCGGCTAAACTAAGATATTTATAGCCCCTAACCAAGAAAAAAACTCATCAGATGACAGTCTGATAACATATTTATGGTATGGGATAGGTTTTGTTAGAAAAAAGTGCATATTTCAGGTAGATGGCATAGGTTACAATTGCACCCACCGTCACAAATGGACTAGAATAACTACATAGAGCAACGTGTTTACCTACTTACTAATCATCAAACATTTCGTAAAAATACACAGCATACACTAATCGAAAGACACAGATCCTGTGAATACAGACAATATTTCAGATTTTCTAAGTGTCTTACAGCGAAAACACAATAAATCGTTATATTAGCATAGCACATAGCACATAGCAGCCCAGCATTGATTCTAGCCAAAGTGAGCGATAAAAGTCAACATCGCCAAAATATATTAATTTTTTCACTAACCTTCTCAGAATTCTTCCGATGACACTCCTGTAACATCATATTACACAATCCATATAGAGTTTGATCGAAAATGTTTATATTTAGCCACCAAAATCATGGTTAGACAATGTGAAATGTAGCCCAGCTGGTGAGAAAATGTCCGTGCGCCATATTAGACAGTGATCTACTCTTATACATAAATACTCATAAACGTGACTAAAAAATATAGGGTGGACAGTATAGGGTGGGGTGGACTGTACTGGGTGGACTGTACTTTTCAATACAGTTTGCGCCAAGCGAAGCTACGTCAAAAAACATGGCGTCCTAAGCCACTAACATTTTTCGACAGAAACACGATTTATCATAATAAAAATGTCCTACTTTGAGCTGTTCTTCCATCAGTATCTTGGGCAAAGGATCCTTTCTTGGGTCTAATCGTCTTTTGGTGGAAAGCTGTCCTCTTGCCATGTGGAAATGCCAACTGCGTTCGGGATGAACTGGAAGCGTGCCCAGCAATTCACAGCGTTTCAGAAATAAATGTCCCAAAATCGCACTAAACGGATATAAATTGCTATAAAACGCTTTAAATTAACTACCTTATGATGTTTTTAACTCCCATAACGAGTAGAAACATGACCAGAGTAATATTACTCCCTCCACTAATGCTTGGAACAAGTGCGGGTCGATGTCCTCCAGGCGCATTACGCAGCAAGAAGTTCCTAGCTACAGGGTTTTTTAATTTGTAGTGCCTGTGAACGCGCAATCGACCCCATTCAAATCGTCATCACGTAAAGGCATCCAGGGGAAGACGTAAGCAGTGTCCGTATACTCATAGCAATAACTGCGGCCTTTTAACTGACTCCAGATCAGGGGCCAAAATTTCTGAAATCTGACTCCATGTCAGTGAAATTGCTGTAGAATGGGTTCTGTTCCACTTAGAGACAAAATTTCAACTCCTATAGAAACTATAGACTGTTTTCTATCCAATAATAATAATAATATGCATATTGTACGATCAAGAATTTTGTGGGAAGCCGTTTCAAAAATTACACGATTAGCATAAATAGTGACAACAGCGCCCCCATCCTCAACAGGTTAAAGGGATTGTCAACTTAGGGTATGTAAACTTCTGAACCACTGGGATTGTGATACAGTGAAATTGTAAGTGAAATGATCTGTCTGTAAACATGTGTTGGAAAAATGACTTGTGTCATGCACAAAGTAGATGTCCTAACCAACTTGCCAAAACTACAGTTTGTTAACAAGAAATTTGTGGAGTGGTTGACAAACTAGTTTTAATGACGCCAACCTAAGTGTATGTAAATTTTCGACTTCAACTGTAGCTGGTGAGTGTATATTTTTGTTTGGAGCGCATTCCTCAAACCCAGTCTCCCCCTCGGACAGAACATCAGATATCAGTCACCTCATCCCCAGTTTCCCCTTCAGACAGAACATCAGATATCAGTCTCCTCAACCCCACTTTACCCCTCAAACAGAACATCGGATATCAGTGTACTCAAACCACAACTGCCCTCTAGCAACATCACTGAGAATATAGACATAAAACAAACAAACAAAGAGACATTCAGACTGTGTATTTTTTAGTTTTTTATGTGTGTATGTTTGTGTGTGTGTTTGTTTTTGTGTGTGTATGAGTGTCATTGTCTTTATCCGTGCATGTGTGTGTGTGTCTGGGTTTGGGGACAGATCTGTCCTCTATGCCCAGTGCATCTCAGCTGGGTCCCAGGCTACTGCAGGGGCATGGGTACCCAAGATGACACTTGGCCCCCAGGCATGTTGTTTGGCCCTCTAAAATTTATTCCTGTTTTGGGATCTTTTCACTGCCTAGGCCAATGCCAGTGACTCACTACACACACACACACACACACACACACACACACACACACACACACACACACACACACACACACACACACACACACATACACACATACACACATACACACACACACACACACACACACACACACACACACACACACACACACACTTTCCCCCAAACCCATTCCAATCACGGGCAGCATATTGAGGTAGGTGTGGATCCATCTTTTGATCATATGTGTTTTAACATCAAGAGGTCTAGTGGGTGATCTCTTTGGTAGGGCGTACATCTTGTTTGAGCAAGCTGTTTGAATTTCCTGTACCCACAGACACTGCAGTTAGTAGTTCTAATTCCAAGTGTCTGTGTGCGTGTGTGTGTGTGTGTGTGCCAAGCCGGAGACAGGCAGTGCAAAAGTTGGATGACTTGGTAAAGATCTGGAGAGTTACCTGACTTGGAGGCCAGTGATACTGTACTTTGGGGATGTTGATAATTACGTGCACACCCGCAAATGTGTAAAACACATAAATGCATACTTAGACACACACATACATACCTACTGTACATACAAACACACATTACAATGTCAAACAGACCCATTAGCTCAGTCTCTCAAATGTAAAGCATGTTTGAATGTTTGTATTGACTGCAGACAGACACAGGGAGGGAGGGATTCTTAACTACTGTTTTTGTGCCAATTTCACCTGGGCATTTGTTACAGCAGATATTGACTGGATGATACACTTTCACAATGAGAGAAGAGAGCTGTTTAGCTTTAAAAAAGCTAATATAATGGAAAACCAGCAGAGAGAAAGAATGAAAGTAAGAAATGTCGACACATATTGAACGTATAACTTTCACTTTGGTGGAGAGATAGAAAAGCAAACTGATGAAAGAAGTTCAAAACTCAGCAGTGGCTTATTAAATTGACAGGATTTAGTTGTTATAGTAAAAAAAGCTAACCATTGTTTCGGCAGAGTTATAATTCAGAATGGAAATTACAAACGAAATACACAAGGAGAAGATTAAACTGCAGGTGAATGAATCAGCAATCTGGAGAAAGCTTTAGAACAATCAAATTATAATCACCTCATTACATTACATTGAATATATGGTAACAAATGACTGAAATAGTCTATATATTTTTTCTTCTTCTTGTCATGGTATGTGTGATGGAACAATAACAGGCTAATAGCTGCAGTACTCCTCAGCATTACAGACCACAGTTTTACAGTAAGGTCACCATACCAATCTCTCTCCACCCACCCCTCCTCTCTGGGACAGATCTATTACCCCTCTCAGTGTAGGGCAGAGGAGTGGGTATACACTACAGTACAGTGCTGTGTGTTGCTTTGCGCTGTGTACACACTCAGAGCTGTGTATGTGTGCAGTGTGGCGTGAGGCAGACAGACCAGTCTTTCCTCCAGTCTTTTTGATGTGCTTGCCTTCACAGTTTCTGAGCAATCTCTAATTCCCTCTGGCAACAACAGAGATGGCGGCTAGGCAAGAAAAACAATTTCTATAAGTGTAAATTAGGGGGAAGCCTTCCCAAAACTGTCCTCTGAAGTAGATAGCAGGGAGGACGTTTTTATTGGCCTGAGTGTGTGTCTGTCTAAACAAGATCTCATAGTTTCCCTTCGAAATGTAATGTGTTATGTATGAATGTACATGTTTTATGTATTCATTTTACGTGGTTACAAGGTTAAAACAGAAACAAATCAAATGTTAATAGTTTAGGCATTAATCCTGAGTGGTTAAGGTTAGGGCTATGGTTTGAGGAAGGCTTAAAACAATAATTAAAAACGATATTCTATTACCATAAGTATTATCAAGCTTAGTCATGGCTTGCTAGAGCGTTTGAATTGTGGTGGTGCAACAGTCTGTGCAGCGTGCTTTGGCCCCGAGCATCATGAGTTCGCAGCCAGTGCTGGGCAATCGTTTTTTATTTTATTTTGCTTCTTGCCGAGGATGAGATATATCAACCTTCTCATGACCTTTTCAAACGCCCAAAATCAAAGTCCAATTCTGGAGAGGAGGGAAGGAAGGAGGGAGAGATGGAGGCGAGGAAGAGAGAGAGAAAAATAGAGAAACAGAGTGAGAGAGTGAGAGAGCGAGAGAGCGTGCGAGAGAGCGAGTGAGAGAGCTTGCGAGAGGGTTAAACAGAGAAATAAACAATACAACTAGGCTTCTTGAGGTTAAATGAAAGACAATCTCTGTCCCCGCCCCTCTTTTCCATACCTCCTGTAGAAGTGTTCTTATTGGTTCCCTTTGTCAAAAAGAGATGAACAATGCTTTTCAAAGGGAGCATTTAAACTAGTAAACACCAACAACCTCTTGTTTAACTGTCTAGATAACTAAATAATACTGACCTCACATGCCCCCTTGGGTCTGAAATGATTGCATTTAAATGTTTATCAGTACAATTATACCAGGTCTATTAAGCTATGAGACCAACTCAGTGACCTCGTGGTTAGATTGTCTGCCCAGAAAGCAGAAGGTTGGGAGTTTGATCCCCTGCCGAGTCAAACCAAAGACTGTAGAAATGGGACCCAATTCTTCTCTGCATAGCACTCAGCATTAAGTAGATAGATTGGATAATTTGTTTAATTACCGCTCTGGTCGTTGTGCCCTACAGTATCAGTTGTCTGTCTATAGGGTTACAGCTAGGCCCAAAAGAGCCAGGTTATGTCCTAAATCATATCCCATTCCCTACATTGTGCACTACTTTTGACAAGAGCCCTGTAAAGCCACTATAAAGGGAATATGGTGTCATTTGGGACATAGCCCCAGCCAGCTCAGATCGTCTAATTCCACTGTAGTAGACTATAGCAGATGTCATTATGTAGGGACTATAGTAGACTATAGCAGATGTCATTATGTAGGAACTATAGTAGACTATAGCAGATGTCATTATGTAGGGACTATAGTAGACTATAGCAGATGTCATTATGTAGGAACTATAGTAGACTATAGCAGATGTCATTATGTAGGAACTGTAGTAGACTATAGCAGATGTCATTATGTAGGAACTGTAGTAGACTATAGCAGATGTCATTATGTAGGAACTGTAGTAGACTATAGCAGATGTCATTATGTAGGAACTATAGTAGACTATAGCAGATGTCATTATGTAGGAACTGTAGTAGACTATAGCAGATGTCATTATGTAGGAACTGTAGTAGACTATAGCAGATGTCATTATGTAGGAACTGTAGTAGACTATAGCAGATGTCATTATGTAGGAACTGTAGCAGACTATAGCAGATGTCATTATGTAGGAACTGTAGTAGACTATAGCAGATGTCATTATGTAGGAACTATAGTAGACTATAGCAGATGTCATTATGTAGGAACTATTGTAGACTATGGCAGATGTCATTACAGTGCCTTGTGAAAGCATTTACCCCTTTGGCATTTTTCCTATTTTGTTGCCTTACAACCTGGAATTAAAATGTATTTTTGGGGGGGGTTGTATCATTTGGTTTACACAAAATGCCTATGTAACCGATGTGAAATGGCTAGCTAGTTAGCGATGGTGCGCGCTAATAGCGTTTCAATCGGAGGCGTCACTCGCTCTGAGACCTTGAAGTAGTTGTTCCCCTTGCTCTGTGAGGGGCGCGGCTTTTGTGGAGCGATGGGTAACGATGATTCGAGGGTGGCTGTTGTTGATGTGTGTAGAGGGTCCCTGATTCGAGCCCAGGTAGGGGCGAGGAGAGGGACGGAAGCAATACTGTTACACCTACCACTTTGAAAATGCAAAATATGTTTTATTGTGAAACAAACAAGAAAGACAAAAAGACAAAAATAAGACAAAAAAACTGAAAACGTGAGCGTGCATAACTATTCACCCCCCCCCCCCCCGAAGTCAATACTTTGTAGAGCCACCTTCTGCAGCAATTACAGCTGCAAGTATATTGGGGTATGTCTCTATAAGCTTGGCACATCTAGCCACTGGGATTTTCTTCAAGGCAAAACTGCTCCAGCTCCTTCAAGTTGGATGGGTTCTGCTGGTGTAGAGCAATCTTTAAGTCATACCACATATTCTCAATTGGATTGAGGTCTGGGCTTAGATTAGGCCATTCCAAGACATTTAAATGTTTCCCCTTAAACCACTTTGAGCCGTATGCTTAGGATCATTGTCCTGCTGGAAAGTGAACCTCTGTCCCAGTCTCAAATCTCTGGAAGTCTGAAACAGGTTTCCCTCAAGAATATCCTTGTATTTCGCGCCATCCATCATTCCTTCAATTCTGACCAGTGTCCCAGTCCCTGCCGATGGAAAAACATCCCCACAGCATGATGCTGCCACCACCGTGCTTCACTGTGGATGGTTCTCAGGGTGATGAGAGGTGTTGGGTTTGCACCAGACATAATGTTTCCCTTGATGGCCAAAAAGCTACATTTTAGTCTCATCTGACCAGAGTACCTTCTTCCATATGTTTGGGGAGTTTCCCACATGCTTTTTGGCGAACACCCAAAGTATTTGCTTATTTTTTTCTTTAATGCAGTTGGTGGCCTTACCAGATACTGACAGTTACTTTTGATTTTGACCTCCCTTTTGTTCAGGGACACATTAATCAATTTCTGTTAGTCACATGTCTGTGGAACTTGTTCAGTTTATTTCTCAGTTGTTGAATCTTGTTATGTTCATACAAATATTTACACATGTTAAGCTTTTTTTGCTGAGTTTACATGGCGGAGGCTCAATCAAGCTCGTCATCTTGACTACTTTCTTATGTCATTCTCGTTGGCACCAAAAATGTAAAAAGTGTTGATAGGGGACAGAATGCAGTCGGACCATAAGATAATTGCCATATACATTACTCTTACTGAATTTCCACGTTTGCGGGGATATTGGAAATATACCAAACTTGTTTTATATACTTAGAGGACTGTAATTAGCATGTTATAAAGACCCCTATTAAATGGTAGATTATCAGACAGTCAACAAGAATGTCTGATTTAACCTGTTGAGGATGGGGGCGCTGTTGTGAATATTTATGCTAATCGTGTAATTTTTGAAACGGCTTCCCACAAAATCCTTGATCGTACAATATGCATATTATTATTATTATTGGATAGAAAACAGTCTATAGTTTCTATAGGAGTTGAAATTTTGTCTCTAAGTGGAACAGAACCCATTCTACAGCAATTTCCCTGACATGGAGTCAGATTTCAGAAATTTTGGCCCCTGATCTGGAGTCAGTTAAAAGGGCACTGTTATTGCTATGAGTATACGGACACTGCTTACGTCTTCCCCTGGATGCCTTTACGTGATGACGATTTGAATGGGGTCGATTGCGCGTTCACAGGCACTACAAATTAAAAAACCCTGAGGCTAGTCACTCTTTTGGAGCTGCGTCATGCGCCTAGAGGACACCGACCCGCACCTGTTCCAAGCATTAGTGGAGGGAGTAATATTACTCGGGTCATGTTTCTACTCGTTATGGGAGTTAAAAACATCATAAGGTAGTTAATTTAAAGCGTTTTATAGCAATTTATATCCGTTTAGTGCGATTTTGGGACATTTATTTCTGAAACGCTGTGAATTGCTGGGCACGCTTCCAGTTCATCCCGAACGCAGTTGGCATTTCCACATGGCAAGAGGACAGCTTTCCACCAAAAGACGATTGGACCCAAGAAAGGATCCTTTGCCCAAGATACTGATGGAAGAACAGCTCAAAGTAGGACATTTTTATTATGATAAATCGTGTTTCTGTCGAAAAATGTTAGTGACTTAGGACGCCATGTTTTTTGACGTAGCTTCGCTTGGCGCAAACTGTATTGAAAAGTAAGGATAATTTAAAAAATGTAAATTTCGCGATTGTATTAAGAATTAAATTGTCTATCAATCCCTGTCCACCCTATATTTTTTAGTCACGTTTATGAGTATTTATGTATAAGAGTAGATCACTCTCTAAGTGGCGCACGGACATTTTCTCACCAGCTGGGCTACATTTCACATTGTCTAACCATTATTTTGGTGGCTAAATATAAACATTTTCGATCAAACTCTATATGGATTGTGTAATATGATGTTACAGGAGTGTCATCTGAAGAATTCTGAGAAGGTTAGTGAAAAAATTAATATATTTTGGCGATGTTGACTTTTATCGCTCACTTTGGCTAGAATCAATGCTGGGCTGCTATGTGCTATGTGCTATGCTAATATAACGATTTATTGTGTTTTCGCTGTAAGACACTTAGAAAATCTGAAATATTGTCTGTATTCACAGGATCTGTGTCTTTCGATTCGTGTATGCTGTGTTTTTTTTTTTACGAAATGTTTGATGATTAGTAAGTAGGTAAACACGTTGCTCTAAGTAGTTTTTCTATTCCATTTGTGACGGTGGGTGCAATTGTAACCTATGCCATCTACCTGAAATATGCACTTTTTTCTAACAAAACCTATCCCATACCATAAATATGTTATCAGACTGTCATCTGATGAGTTTTTTTCTTGGTTAGGGGCTATAAATATCTTAGTTTAGCCGAATTGGTGATAGCTACTGGTGTTGGTGGACAAATAAAAGATGGTGGATTATGCTAATGTGTTTTTAGGTAATAGATGTACATCTTTACATATTGTGTCTTCCCTGTAAAACATTTTAAAAATCGGACATGTTGGCTGGATTCACAAGATCTGTGTCTTTCATTAGCTGTATTGGACTTTAATGTGTGAAAGTTAAATATTTAAAAAAAATATTTTTTTTGAATTTCGCGGCACTGGTTTTTCAGTGGGGGTGGGGGGGGAGTGCCGCTAGCGGCACCCTCATCCTAGACAGGTTAATTATTATAGAAACAGGATACAAGGGGTGAATATAAAGATCCAGTCCATTAAAAAAATTGCAGGCCCCTGACACTACAGTGTTGTGATGCAAAAATTCTAGCAAAATGTATAGCGCATAAAAGGTTTTGTCAGACATTTTTCACTCTAATCAGACAGTTTTTTTTACATGGACTATACAATGGAGATAATATAACACAAGTACTGGAAACAATAGAACACTATGAAAAATCAGGGAACCAAGCTAATATTATCTAACTTCGAAAAGGCTTTTGATAAAGTACAACTGGAGTTTATATATAAATGCCTGGAATATATCAATTTTGGAGAATCTTTTATAAAATGGGTTAACCTGTCTAGGATGAGTGTGCCGCTAGCGGCACTCCCCCCCCCACCCCCACTGAAAAACCAGTGCCGCGAAATTCAAAAAAATTATTTTTTTAAAATATTTAACTTTCACACATTAAAGTCCAATACAGCTAATGAAAGACACAGATCTTGTGAATCCAGTCAACATGTCCGATTTTTAAAATGTTTTACAGGGAAGACACAATATGTAAAGATGTACATCTATTACCTAAAAACACATTAGCATAATCCACCATCTTTTATTTGTCCACCAACACCAGTAGCTATCACCAATTCGGCTAAACTAAGATATTTATAGCCCCTAACCAAGAAAAAAACTCATTAGATGACAGTCTGATAACATATTTATGGTATGGGATAGGTTTTGTTAGAAAAAAGTGCATATTTCAGGTAGATGGCATAGGTTACAATTGCACCCACCGTCACAAATGGAATAGAAAAACTACTTAGAGCAACGTGTTTACCTACTTACTAATCATCAAACATTTCGTAAAAATACACAGCATACACGAATCGAAAGACACAGATCCTGTGAATACAGACAATATTTCAGATTTTCTAAGTGTCTTACAGCGAAAACACAATAAATCGTTATATTAGCATAGCACATAGCACATAGCAGCCCAGCATTGATTCTAGCCAAAGTGGGCGATAACGTCAACATCGCCAAAAATATATTAATTTTTTCACTAACCTTCTCAGAATTCTTCAGATGACACTCCTGTAACATCATATTACACAATCCATATAGAGTTTGATCGAAAATGTTTATATTTAGCCACCAAAATCATGGTTAGACAATGTGAAATGTAGCTCAGCTGGTCAGAAAATGTCCTTGCGCCACTTAGACAGTGATCTACTCTTATACATAAATACTCATAAACGTGACTAAAAAATATAGGGTGGACAGGGATTGATAGACAATTTAATTCTTAATACAATTGCGGAATTACATTTTTTTATTTATCCTTACTTTTCAATACAGTTTGCGCCAAGCGAAGCTACGTCAAAAAACATGGCGTCCTAAGCCACTAAAATTTTTCGACAGAAACACGATTTATCATAATAAAAATGTCCTACTTTGAGCTGTTCTTCCATCAGTATCTTGGGCAAAGGATCCTTTCTTGGGAGTAATCGTCTTTTGGTGGAAAGCTGTCTTCTTGCCATGTGGAAATGCCAACTGCGTTCGGGATGAACTGAAAGCGTGCCCAGCTATTCACAGCGTTAAAGAAATAAATGTCCCAAAATCGCACTAAACGGATATAAATTGCTATAAAACGCTTTAAATTAACTACCTTATGATGTTTTTAACTCCTATAACGAGTAAAAACATGACCGGAAAAATATAACAGGCTAAACTAACGCTTGGAAAAATAGCAGGTCGATGTCCTCCACGCGCATTACGCAGCTGCAAAGGAGCTCCTACCTACAGGGTTTTTTTATTTATAGGGCCTGTGAACGCGCAATCGACCCCATTGAAATCGTCATCACGTAAAGGCATCCAGGGGAAGACGTAAGCAGTGTCCGTATAGTCATAGCAATAACAGTGCCCTTTTAACTGACTCCAGAACAGTGGCCAAAATTTCTGAAATCTGACTCCATGTCAGGGAAATTGCTGTAGAATGGGCTCTGTTCCACTTAGAGACAAAATTTCAACTCCTATAGAAACTATAGACTGTTTTCTATCCAATAATAATAATAATATGCATATTATACGATCAAGGATTTTGTGTGAAGCCGTTTCAAAAATTACACGATTAGCATAAATAGTCTCAACAGCGCCCCCATCCTCAACAGGTTTAAAGTCATGTATAGCAACTCTAGGTGTGAAATAGTAAATAGCGGCTTCTTCTCAGAAAGTTTTAAACTGTCAAGAGGAATAAAACAAGTTTGTCCACGATTGGCTATTGACACATCTATTTATTATGGCCTTTGAAATGTTAGCTAATCAACTCAGATCCAGAAATCCAGCGCATAAAAACAAAGGTGTCATTGTATGCTGATGATTCATGTTTTCTTTTAAATCCACATTTTGGATCCCTCCAAAGCCTCATAGAGGATCTAGATAATTGTTCTAACCTCTCTGGAGTACAACCAAATTACGTATTGGATCACTAACAAAATGTAACTTTTACATTACCGTGCAGTTTACCAATAAAATGGTCTGATGGTGATGTGGACGTACTCGGTATACATATCCCAAAATAAATGATCTCACTCCAATAATAGAAAGTATTGAATAGCAAGTTTGTAAAAATAGATCAAATCTTGCTGCCATGGAAAGGAAAAATCCCCTAATTAACTCTTTAGTCATATCCCAGTTTACCTTGTGTCATGACTGTCCTGATCAGGTCAGGTTACAGGAGACCACAACCCTACAGATTATCTCTCACCCCCAACAGAGGGGAGATCTAGGGGTCTGAAGATGTGGGGTTTTTATGACCCCCTCACGCCCATGGTAAATCTTAGGCCACAGACAACATTCCTTTGTCCTCTCACTATGGAGAACCAGCCTCAGAACATTAAAGATGCAATAACGGGACTTGGGAACAATGGTTTCCGTCAGCCACAATGGTGGTCGTGCCGATAGATGGAATATGAAAATGTATGTCATGTTTGTTTTGTTATTAAAGGTTAATAGATGACGTTATTACGAAAACATTGTAACTTTAAGAGTTTTCACAGTATATGTTTGATGTTTATACATTGTACGTTGTGTGGAAAATGTCCAAATCAAAGAGAATGTTTTGGTAAAGATGAAATGTGAGGTTAGTTGTCTAAAATTGGATTTGAGTAAAATCTAGACCCTGCCTCTTAACTTGGTACGCCCAGAGAATTGCCCTAAAGGCGGTTACGCCCACTTCTGACCCGAGGGTATAAAACCTGTGAGTGAAGAATTAACATATCAGACTATGTGACCCAAGCTGCAGCCGAGGTCAAAAAAGTCAACGAATCCAAAACTCAACCCGAGGTTGAAGACAAAGAAATCATTTTCTACCCATGCTACTGATGAGTAGCTGTGTCTAAGCGGGTGAATTCAAGCCAGACCACCTAACCTCCACTCTCCATTGAATCGTGGTATCTACACTGTTTCATTCCTACGCTGTAAACTCTGAGCTACAGAGCTGTCTGCCCTCAGAAGACCTCTCCCAGAGCAAGGGCGAGGAATCAGACCAAAAGGACACTGACATTGTGAGGACAACCAGACAGTTGCGCCGGAGAAGTGTGTCATTGAGAAGCCTAAACGACCCACGCGGAGCTTCCCATCTGAGACCTCCCACACGTAATTACATCATTATATTCTGACCCATAAGAGCGGCAGTTCGGGGCAAAGCTAGGGTTAAAATAAGCATAGCTGACAAATGCACCCAAATATATATTTCTCTCATGGGTGGCGCAGTGGTCTAGGGCACTGCATCGCAGTGCTAGCTGCGCCACCAGAGTCTCTGGGTTCACGCCCAGGCTCTGTCGCAGCCGGCCACAACCGGGAGGTCCGTGGGGCGACGCACAATTGGCATAGCGTCGTCCGGGTTAGGGGTTAGGGAGGGAGGGATTGGCCGGTAGGGATATCCTTGTCTCAGTATGTAATAAAATGTATGCACTCTACTGTAAATCGCTCTGGATCAGAGCGTCTGCTAAATGACTAAAATGTAAATGTCATGTACTTTCTCTTTTCCTCTCTCTTTTAAATCTCCATTTTGGGTAACACGCACCATAGTGTGTTGGCCCATTATACTAAGTTCTAATCAATAGCCTAGACTGTGTTTTTATGTATGTGTATCTTTTATCATAATTTTAGCTTTCTAGTAAATAAATAATCCACTAAAATTGGTGTGGTACGAACTCATTGGTGGGACCCGGGTCTGTGCAGATTCCCGGATTATGCGACGTTCAGAATGAGAATATAGAGGATGCAATAAAATGCAAATGAATTACTTAAAAATCATACAATGTGATTTTCTGGATTTCTGTTTTAGATTCCGTCTCTCACAGTTGAAGTGTACATATGATACAAAATTACAGACCTCTACATGCTTTGTAAGTAGGAAAACCTGCAAAATCTCCCCACTGTATATGGAAGCAACATCTCAAGACATCAGTCAGGAAGTTAAAGCTTGTTTGCAAATGGGTCTTCCAAATAAACAATGACCCCATACATACTTCCAAAGTTGTGGCGACATGGCTTAAGGACAACAAAGTCAAGGTATTTGACCATTCCTCTCTCAGGAGGAATGGGCCAAAATTCACAGAACTTATTGTGGGAAGCTTGTGGAAGGCTACCCGAAATGTTTGACCCAAGTTAAACAATTTAAAGACAATGCTACCAAATACTAATTGAGTGTATGTACGCTTCTGACCCACTGGGAATGTGATGAAAGAAATAAAGGCTGAAATTAATCATCCTCTCTACTATTATTCTGACATTTCACATTCTTAAAATAAAGTGGTGATCCTAACTGACCTAAAACAGGGAATTTTTTCTCGGATTAAATGTCAGGAATTGTGAAAAACTGAGTTTAAATGTATATGGCTAAGGTGTATGTAAACTTCCGACTTCAACGGTATATGTGAGATACAATCATACCAGCTCTGCAGATTTAGCTGCGAAGAGACAGAATTTTTAGATCATTTATTTTGGTTTTGTGCATATGTAGCTTGTTTTTGGTCACAGGTCCAGGAATGGCAGAAGAATTGCAACATTTACCTCGAGCTAACTATGCAGATAGCACTACTGAATGGTCTGAAAAGTCATGGTCTATCGATCAATAATATAATAATACTTTTACCCCAAAATTTAAAAAAGTTAACATGTGCCAAATTGTATTGCGAATTGCGAATGTGCCAAATTGTACTGCTTACCTTGACGATGTTGTGATTCATTCGTCTAGTTGGTCTGATCATCTCGCCACCTTGATAACGGTCTTTCAGCAGTTGGAGAATGCTTCTTTAACCCTCAATTTGGCCAAGTGTGAGTTCGGGAAGGCTACTGTGACTTACTTGGGGAAGCAGGTGGGACGAGGTCAAGTATGCCCAATTACTGGCAAAGTGGAAGCAATTGTTGCTTTTCCTGCTCCCACGACTTGCCCGCCAGTTGCTCAGATTCCTGGGGATGGTAGTGTACTATCGTACTTTCTGTAAGAATTTTTCGACGGTAGTAGCTCCCCTTACATCTCTGCTCAGTCCCAAAGTACCATTTAACTATGCTTTTGAGTCTGTCAAAGCGCTACTTTGTAGTGCCCCAGTGCTTGCCGCCCCCAACTTTGACAAACCTTTTAAGTTGGAGGTAGACGCTAGTATAGTGGGGGTGGGTGCGGTTCTCTTGCAGGAAGATGAGGAGGGAGTGGATCGGCCAGTCTGTTTCTTCGGTCGTAAGTTCAACTTGTGTCAGTCAAGGTACTGCACCATTGAACAAGAGACGCTGGCTTTATTGCTTGCCTTACAGTTTATTTGGGTATATGTGGGCTCCAGTGCCTTGCCCGTTCCGGTCTTCATGGACCATAACCCTTTAGAGCTTCTAAAGCAAACGTACAATCAGAACCGTCGCCTTATGCAGTGAGCTCTGATTGTACAAGGATAAAATATACAGATTCACTATGTGAAGGGTTCGGCGAACGTGATCACCGATGCTCTATCACAGGCTTAGTATTTGGGGATGCGTGTTGGTTTTTGTTGTTGCAAACTGGGTTTTTTTTAGGTTTTGGGGTGGGTGTGTTGCAATCCCCAGTTTCTGTGTTGTTGTGGGTTTGTATGTGTGTGTATGTGTGTATTTCAGGAAATGGAATCCTGGATTCCTCAAGCAGCTGATTGGTCGGCCCCATCACTGATTGGAGCTCTGACCCCGCCCTCTTGTCAGGGGAAACAGCTGGCTCATCAATTACCTATTCCTTCCGCAGCTTGAAAAGCCATTGTTCCTTTGTTCAGAGGAGAGAGCTTCTTTGTATGTTCTGTGTTGGTGATTTGTCTGTAAAGTTGTTGAAAGTATTTTGTAGCCGCTCCTGCAGTGTTATGTGTACGCCATAGGACTTAGTGTTTTTGGTTTATTCAAACTGTTCACTAAGTATTGGTGAATTATTCTGTTTCATTTGTTTTGGGAGGGAAGGGGAAGGCACCTTGGGAGTGTTTAGGCAAGAGACCTGTGGGCATGCATAACCCGTAGTATTTAGTCTGTCTATGCACACTGGGTAAGACCTGGGCGGACCACCCCCTGTATTTTGGTTAGCGCGCTAGGTGGTGCTAAGATTAGGTAAGTAGTGGGTAGGTAGGGAAGGGGACTCTTTAACTTTAACTTTCTTTGCTTTGGTTCCATCCAGGCCATTGTCCCCACCTTACCGTGTTTAAGGAAGAATAAATGCCCTGTAAACAGTATTTCTCTCTGCCTCTGTCGTCCTTCCCCGCACCTACGATCACATACCTTTTTGACTTTTTGACTCCACGGGGAGTTGAGCTGTAGCAGGGTGTTGCGTTCCCTCCGCCAAGAGGTGTAAATAACATTAATCAATAGGGATAACTGGCTAGATAGATAGCCACAAATAATTGTTAGCTACTTACCCACAAAGAATCTACTGTACCTTGTTTAACATACGTTTTAGGTAATTTATTCCGGTTTAACTAGCTAGCTGGCGATTCACATGTATCTAGCTGATAATTCTGTAGTAAAATGTTTGCTTTGTGTATATCTTGTTTGGTCTCTTCTTGTTGCCTTTGTCCTGGCTGGAAGAAGGTTCAGTGAATGGGGAGATGCAGCATGAGGTGATACAGTAGGGGGAGGTGCAGCGTGAGGTAATACAGTAGGGGGAGGTGCAGCGTGAGGTAATACAGTAGGGGGAGGAGCAGCATCAGGTAATACAGTAGAGGGAGATGCAGTGTGAGGTAATACAGTAGGGGAAGATGCAGCGTGAGGTGATACAGTAGGGGGAGATGCAGCGTGAGGTAATACAGTAGGGGGAGGTGCAGCTTGAGGTAATACAATAGGGGGAGGAGCAGCATGAGGTAATACAGTAGAGGGAGATGCAGCATGAGGTAATACAGTAGAAGGAGATGCAGCGTGAGGTAATACAGTAGGGGGAGGTGCAGCGTGAGGTAATACAGTAGGGGGAGGAGCAGCATGAGGTAATACAGTAGAGGGAGATGCAGCATGAGGTAATACAGTAGAGGGAGATGCAGCATGAGAAAATTCAGTAGGGGGAGGAGCAGCATGAGGTAACACAGTACGGGGAGGAGCAGCGTGAGGTAATACAGTAGGGGGAGGAGCAGCGTGAGGTAATACAGTAGGGGGAGTGTGAGGTAATACAGTAGGGGGAGATACAGTGTGAGGTAATACAGTAGGGGAGGAGCAGCGTGAGGTAATACAATAGGGGGAGATACAGCGCGAGGTAATACAGTAGAGGGAGATGTAGAGAGAGGTAATACAGTAGGGAGAGGAGCAGTGTGAGGTAATACAGTAGAGAAGGAGCAGTGTGAGGTAATACAGTAGGGGGAGATACAGTGTGAGGTAATACAGTAGTGAAGGAGCAGTGTGAGGTAATACAGTAGGGGGAGATGTAGAGAGAGGTAATACAGTAGGGAGAGGAGCAGTGTGAGGTAATACAGTAGGGAAGGAGCAGTGTGAGGTAATACAGTAGGGGGAGATACAGTGTGAGGTAATACAGTAGGGAAGGAGCAGTGTGAGGTAATACAGTAGGGCAGGAGCAGTGTGAGGTAATACAGTAGGGGGAGATACAGTGTGAGGTAATACAGTAGGGAAGGAGCAGTGTGAGGTAATACAGTAGGGCAGGAGCAGTGTGAGGTAATACAGTAGGGGGAGATACAGTGTGAGGTAATACAGTAGGGAAGGAGCAGTGTGAGGTAATACAGTAGGGCAGGAGCAGTGTGAGGTAATACAGTAGGGGGAGATACAGTGTGAGGTAATACAGTAGGGAAGGAGCAGTGTGAGGTAATACAGTAGGGGGAGATGTAGAGAGAGGTAATACAGTAGGGAGAGGAGCAGTGTGAGGTAATACAGTAGGGAAGGAGCAGTGTGAGGTAATACAGTAGGGGAAGATACAGTGTGAGGTAATACAGTAGGGAAGGAGCAGTGTGAGGTAATACAGTAGGGCAGGAGCAGTGTGAGGTAATACGGTAAGGGGAGTGCGAGTGCTTCTCAAATGTAATGTTTTATGCGTCCTGCACATTCTCGTCTTCACAAGAAAGTACTCCAGAGAACGTTAGAGAATAAAACTAGGCAGTTACAGCACTTCAACCAGACTGAGGGGAACAACACTAAGGATATCAGCTAAAATGATACACAGAACATTAGTCAGAGTCAGAGTCAGAGTTTGCGTCAAAAATAACTTATCCTTCCTCCTGAACTATGCACTTGTTCAGTATTGCCTACAAATGTAAAAGTATTGGATTGGTGTAGACAAGGGATAGAGGGAGTTTCCAAATATCAGTAATTTCCTTTCAAATCCAAGACAGGAAGTGATCAAGTAAACACTTCAGGAGAAAGGAGACATCATTGGGACACAAACCAGAGGCGGTGACAGAATCTGTATCAGTATCTCTGGTGATTCAAATCCAATCAAACTTTATTTATCACATGCACCGAATAAAACTACTGTAGACCTTACCGTGAAATTGAGTCACAGAAGAGGTGTTCTGTAGAATGTTCTGATACCAAAGACTTGTATGGTACACAAACTCCCTGAAAGTGGCCTACATCATCTGCTGAATATTTCACCCCTATATCATCATTAATTAATTAATATTATGAAAGACATTTTCCTAAGGGTGAAGGGTTCATTTGCTTATTCCCTTTATTGTTTTAAAACTCTCTCCCTCCCTCTCTCTCGTGTAATTGCTCTCCCTCCCTATCCCTCCCTCTCTCTCCCTCTCTCTCCCTTCCTCTCTTTCTCCCTCTCTCTCCATCTCTCTCTCTCCCACAATCCCTCCCTTCCTCTCTTTCTCCCTCTCTCTCTCTCTCTCCCCCTCCCTCTCTCTCCCTCTCTCTCTCTCCCTCTCTCTCCCTCTCTCTCTCTCTCCCTTCCTCTCTTTCTCCCTCTCTCTCTCCCTCCCTCTCCCTCTCTGCATCTCTCTATTTGAGAGCTTCGTTAATTAAATTACATAAAGCTTGCATTAGTAAAGGATGCTGACCGTCTGAGATAATTAGTAAATGTTATTCACAGGAAAAGACCTTAGGAGCAATCGGGCAACACAAGACCTAAATAAAACGTTGGTAACATATGAAAATGCACTGTGAGTTCTCTCATTATTACCTTGGGTTCCTTTGTTGACACGTTATCACTGTGACTGTTTCTTTGGGTATTTTCCCAAACTGCAAGTCTTATAAAAACAAACTAAAAGCTGTTTTATTTGTAGACCTTTTTAGACTTAGAGTTCCTTGGCAATTAAGCCATTACAACTCAACTGATTCAACAGGCCTGAATTAAAAGTATAACACACACACACTTCCAGATCTTTACTACAGCGGTGGTCTTTATAAACACATACACACAGCGCCTGGGAAAACAGATTATTTTTGTCAATTTCAAATTTCAATGGCGCTCCGTATCTGATAAGGTACGGTTTTAATAAGTGATGTAGGAGCAGCCAGCCAGCATGTATGCTTTAGTTTAGTCCGTGTGTGTGTATGTGTGTGTGTGTGTGTGTGTGTGTGTGTGTGTGAGTGAGAGAGAGAGAGTGTGTGTGTGTGCGTGCTTGCGTACATGTGTAATCCTTGGCTGCTTAGATGGCAGAGTGCTGGATGCATGGAGAGAGTATGTAATGTTTTCATAAACCCTCACTAGAGGTGCTAATGGCTAAAGTGTTCCCATGGTCAGACCCAATCTGCCCATTTAACAACCATTACTGATGCCACTATGATACACTATATATACAAAAGTATGTGGACGTCTCTTCAAATGAATGGATTCGGCTATTTCAGCCACACCCATTCCTGACAGGTGTATAAAATCAAGCATACAGCCATGCAATCTCCAAAGATAAACATAGGCAGGATAATGGCCTTACTGAAGAGCTCGGTGACTTTAAATGTTGCACCTTCATAGGATGCCACCTTTTCAACAAGTCAGTTCATCAAATTTGGGCCCTGCTAGAGCTTCCCCGGTCAACTGTCAGTGCTGTGAAGTGGAAACGTCTAGGAGCAACAGGGGCTCAGCGCGAAGTGGTAGGCCACACAATCTCACAAAATGGGACCGCCGTGTGCTGAAGCGAACACACTCACTACCGAGTTCCAAACTGCCTCTGGAAGCAACGTCAGCACAAGAACTGTTCGTCGGGAGCTTCATGAAATGGGTTTCCATGGCCGAGCAGCCTCACACAAGCCTAAGATGATCATGTTCAATATTATGGTCTGGGGCTGTTTTCATGGTTTGGGCTAGGCCCCTTAGTTCCACTGAAGGGAAATATTAACGTTACAGCATACAATCACATTCTAGACAAGTCTGTGCTTCCAACTTTGTGGCAACAGTTAGGGGAAGGGCCTTTCCTGTTTCAGCATGACAATGCCCACGTGCACATAGCGAGTTCCGTAAAGAAATGGTTTGTCGAGATCAGTGGGGAAAAACTTGACTGGCCTGCACAGAGCCCTGACCACAACCCCATTGAACACCTTTGGGATGATTAGGAACGCCAACTGCGAGCCAAGGCTAATCGCCCAACATCAGTGCCCAACCTCACTAATACCCTTCTGACTGAATGGAAGCAAGTCCCTGCAGCAATGTTCCAACATCTAGTAGAAAGCCTTCCCAGAAGAGTGGAGGCTGTTATAGCAGCAAAGGGGGACCAACTCCATGTTAATGTCCGTGATTTTGGAATGAGATGTTGGATGGGCAGGTGTCCACATACCTTTGTGTCATGTAGTGTACATCTGGACCATTTAATACATGGAGTCTGGGATTGTTTTTTGTTTTGTTAGCTGGGTCTTTTCTTACAGTAACACCATTAGTCCCAAATCACACTCTATTCCCTACATAGTGCACTACATTTGATGGGATAGGCTGGGGGTGATGGGGTGGGCTGGGTGTAGACCGGGGGGAGTGGAGGCCGGGGGGAGTGGAGAGGGGGGTGATGGGGGTAATGGGTTGGGCTGGGAGGTGATTCCAGCAGCAGAAGATGGATGAGCCTCAGATAGACATTTCTAATTACCCCAGAGCTCATTGTGAAGAAATGTGTCCCAAATGGCATCCTGTTCTCTATGCACTCTATTCTCTATGCACTCTATTCTCTAGGCACACTATTCTCTATGCACACTATTCTCCATGGACACTATTCTCTATGCACTCTATTCTCTATGCACACTATTCTCTATGCACACTATTCTCTATGCACACTATTCTCTATGCACTCTATTCTCTATGCATACTATTCTCTATGCACACTATTCTCTATGCACTCTATTCTCTATGCACACTATTCTCTATGCACACTATTCTCTATGCACTCTATTCTCTATGCACCCTATTCTCTATGCACTCTATTCTCTATGCACTCTATTATCTATGCACCCTATTCTCTATGCACACTATTCTCCATGTTCGGAACAGAGTGCTGTTTGGGACGTACCCCTAGTCTTCCCTTCCCAGCCGGGTCCCCTGACCAGCCCCTACAGCAGGGACTACATCCCAAATGGCAGCCTATCCCCTATATAGTGCACATGTTTTAACAAAAGTTTTGTTAAAAGTAGTGCACCATAAAGGGAATAGGATACAATTTGGAATGAGGTCCAGGAGCTTGCTATGGATTAGTGGAGTCCAGAAGCACTCGTATATCAGCCTCTGATGAGATTAATCCACACTCTCACAATCACACACACACACACACACACACACACACACACACACACACACACACACACACACACACACACACACACACACACACACACACACACACACACACACACACACACACACACACACACACACACACACACACACACACACATACAAGGAGCATTACCCTGTATGTAGCAACTGTGAAACGATCATTCACAGGAAAGAGTAGCCTAAATATTTAATTTTAACTCTATACTCTAATGATCAGCACATAACAATGTATTAATGTCAAGGTTTTGTTGTCATGGTCTTGTGCTTTGCATACCGTGTTTATGTGTGTTAGGTGTCTGTGTGTACATTTGACATTACCCAGAGCACACGACACATGTACCATACTGTACAGTACCAGCCAAAGCTTTGGACACACCTACTCATTCAAGGGTTTTTTCATTATTTTTACAATGTTCTACATTGTAGTATAACAGTGAAGAAATTAAAACTATGAAATAACACATATGGAATCATGTTTAACCAAAAAAGTGTTAAAACGTTTTTGGAATACTGGTTGTTGTTCGGAATTTTGGATGACTGACGTGCCCAAAGTAAACTGCCTGTTACTCAGGCCCAGAAGCTAGGATATGCATATAATTGGTAGCATTGGATGGAAAACACTCTGAAGATTCTAAAACTATTCCAATAATGTCTGTGAGAATAACATAACTTATATGGCAGGTGAAAACCTGAGGGTAATCCATCCGGAAATCTTTTTTTTTTAGGTCACAAGCCATTTCAATGCTAGGCTATGGGGTAAACAAATAGACAGGACCCAGATTGCAGTTCCTATGGCTGCCACTAGATGTCAGCAGTCTTTAGAAATTGTTTCAGGCTTTTTTTTTTGAAAAATGAGCAAGTAGTTGTAGTTTTTCCAAGGTGACTCTCATTAGAAAAGTAGTCTTGTTGGCGAGTGAATGAGGTGCGCGCTCTTCGTTATTTATCTTGCCTATTGAACATACTATTCTCTGTCTTAACCTGTCTAGGATCAGCGTGGCGCTAGCGGCACACCCCCCCCCCCCCCCACTGAAAAACCAGTGCCGCGAAATTCAAAAAAAATATTTTTTTTAAATATTTAACTTTCACACATTAAAGTCCAATACAGCTAATGAAAGACACAGATCTTGTGAATCCAGTCAACATGTCCGATTTTTTAAATGTTTTACAGGGAAGACACAATATGTAAAGATGTACATCTATTACCTAAAAACACATTAGCATAATCCACCATCTTTTATTTGTCCACCAACACCAGTAGCCATCACCAATTCGGCTAAACTAAGATATTTATAGCCCCTAACCAACAAAGAAACTCATTAGATGACAGTCTGATAACATATTTATGGTATGGGATAGGTTTTGTTAGAAAAAAGTGCATATTTCAGGTAGATGGCATAGGTTACAATTGCACCCACCGTCACAAATGGAATAGAAAAACTACTTAGAGCAACGTGTTTACCTACTTACTAATCATCAAACATTTCGTAAAAATACACAGCATACACGAATCGAAAGACACAGATCCTGTGAATACAGACAATATTTCAGATTTTCTAAGTGTCTTACAGCGAAAACACAATAAATCGTTATATTAGCATAGCACATACCACATAGCAGCCCAGCATTGATTCTAGCCAAAGTGAGCGATAAAAGTCAACATCGCCAAAAGATATTAATTTTTTCACTAACCTTCTCAGAATTCTTCCGATGACACTCCTGTAACATCACATTACAACATGCATATACAGTTTGATCGAAAATGTTTATATTTAGCCCCCAAAATCATGGTTAGACAATGTGAAATGTAGCTCAGTTGGTCAGAAAATGTCCTTGCGCCACTTAGACAGTGATCTACTCTTATACATAAATACTCATAAACGTGACTAAAAAATATAGGGTGGACAGGGATTGATAGACAATTTAATTCTTAATACAATTGCGTTATTACATTTTTTAATTTATCCTTACTTTTCAATACAGTTTGCGCCAAGCGAAGCTACGTCAAAAAACATGGCGTCCTAAGCCACTAAAATGTTTAGACAGAAACACGATTTATCATAATAAAAATGTCCTACCTTGAGCTGTTCTTCCATCAGTATCTTGGGCAAGGATCCTTTCTTGGGAGGAATCGTCTTTTGGTGGAAAGCTGTCCTCTTGCCATGTGGAAATGCCTACTGCGTTCGGGATGAACTGAAAAGCGTGCCCAACTATTCACATCGTTGCAAAAATAAATGTCCCAAAATCGCACTAAACGGATATAAATTGCTATAAAACGCTTTAAATTAACTACCTTATGATGTTTTTAACTCCCATAACGAGTAGAAACATGACCCGAGTAATATTACCCCCTTCACTAATGCTTGGAACAGGAGCGGGCCGGTGTCCTCTAGGCGCATGACGCAGCTCCAAAAGAATGACTAGCTTCAGGGTTTTTTCATTTGTAGGGCCTGTGAACGCGCAATCGACCCCATTGGAATCGTCATCACGTAAAGGCATCCAGGGGAAGACGTAAGAAGTGTCCGTATAGTCATAGCAATATCAGTGCCGTTTTAACTGACTTCAGAACAGTGGCCAACATTTCTGAAATCTGAATCCATGTCAGGGAAATTGCTGTAGAATGGGCTCTGTTCCACTTAGAGACAAAATTTCAACTCCTATAGAAACTATAGACTGTTTTCTATCCAATAATAATAATAATATGCATATTGTACGATCAAGGATTTTGTGGGAAGCCGTTTCAAAAATTACCCAAATTAGCATAAATAGTCTAAACAGCGCCCCCATCCCCAACAGGTTAAATATGATTGTTTATTTAGATATTAGAGTACCTGAGGATTAATTATAAACATTGTTTGACTTGTTTGGATGAACGTTACCGGTAACTTTTTGGATTCGTTTGTATGCATGTTTAATGAGTGGATTACTGAGATAATTGGCGCCAACTAAACTGACTTTTTTGGATATAAAGAAGGACTTTATCGAACAAAACTACCATTCAATGTGTAGCTGGGACCCTTGGGATTGCAAACAGAGGAAGATTTTCAAAGGTAAGTGATTTATTTAATTGCTATTTGTGATTTTGTGACGCCTGTGCTGGTTGAAAAATAATTTTGATGTGGGGCGCTGTCCTCAGATAAACAAATTAAAATATATTTTATATTTGAGATTCTTCAAAGCAGCCACCCTTTGTTTTGATGACAGCTTCGCACACTCTTGGCACCTGGAATGCATTTCAATTAACTTCTTGAGAATACAGGGGGTGCTATTTCGCATTAGCATAATTGCCTCTACAGACTAAACTGCCTCTTATTCAATTATTGCTGTTACTATATGCATATAACCATATAGCATTGGATAGAAAACAAGATATGGTTTCTAAAACCGTTCCAATTGAGTCTCTGAGTCAAACACAGGTCATTTCACAGCACTTTCCCTGAGCCTGAAAAAGATTGCAAGATGTGTATGCTCGCTTCAAAGCTCTGCCTATATATGGTCACGCCACCTATGACCCGAATGACACTTCCTACTTCTTCCTATGGGTGTTTGGAAGACGTCAGAGGAGAAATTTTTTGTTTATCTTGTACTGACGTGAAATAAGACTTATTTCTTTAGCGTGACCGACAACTTCCGGTTTCTGAGATGCGCGTTTTCAGAGGTGGCATTGTCTTTTGTTATGCTGACGTTATGGATGAAAACTATCTCCGTGTCGAAGTTTGTTTGCTACATGTGACCATATCACCGTAATGTATGTTTTTTCAATATAGTTTAATCAGATTATTAGAATTTTTTCGGGAGTTTTGCCGTGTTCCGTTCTTTGAGTTTTTTAACTTTGGGAATTGACCGTGCCAGTCGACCAGTACCCAGGCTGAATGAAGAGGGGAGGTTGCCATTGTGAATGGATTGAACGACTCATCAGGACTAAGGACACCTTGATCAACATTCTGATGAAAGACCAGCAATAGTAAGACCCAATTTACGATGTTATTTCATATATCTGTCGTGCATGTGAACTGGTCGCGCGCGTCCAGCTGGTTTTGGCTGGCCTGGTTATGCTAATTAGCGATACATTTTGTTTTCGCTATAAAACATTTAAAAAATCTGAAATATTGTTTGGATTCACCAGATGTTGGGCTTTCAATGTCTGTACGCTGTGTATTTTTTCTGAAATGTTTTAAGACAAGTAATTAGTTATATAACGTTGGTCTCTGTAATTGTTCTAGCTGCATCAGCACTATATCAGATTGCAGCTGCAATGTAGAACTGTGATTTATACCTGAAAAATGCACATTTAAAAAAAAAAAACTATGCTATACCATAAATATGTTATCAGACTGTCATCTTATAAATTTGTTTGTTGGTTTGTGGCTATCAATATCTTAGTTTAGCCGAATTGGTGATAGCACCTGATGGAGTAAGAAACTGTTGGAGTAAGAAAATGGTGTCTTTTGCTAACGTGTTTAGCTAATAGATTTACATATTTTGTCTTCCCTGTAAAACATTTAAAAAATCTGAAATGGTGGTTTTATTCACAAGATCTGTGTCTTTCATTGGGTGTCTTGGACTTGTGATTTAATGATATTTAGATGCTACTATTTAATTGTGACGCTATGCTAGCGATGCTAATCAGTGTGTGGGGGGGGGGGGGTGCTCCCGGATCCGGGTTAGGTACTCTGTAGAGGTTAACCTGATGAGGATAGAGGGCGCTATTTACACTTTGGGGGAAAAACGTGCACAATTTAAACGGCCTCGTACTCTATTCTTGCTCGTACAATATGCATATTATTATTACTATTGGATAGAAAACACTCTCTAGTTTCTAAAACCGTTTGAATAATTTCTCTGAGTGAAACAGAACTCATTCTGCAGCACTTTTCCTGACCCGGAAGTTCAAAGTCTGAAATCGATGCTCTCTTCCTCTTCCTGCCTATAAATGGGCACAAGAGCTATTAGTATACATGCACGTCATACACCTTCCTCTGGGTGTCAAGAAGGCTGTGAGAGAAGAAATGAGGTGATTATCTCGATCTGGGATGGAATAAATCCTCTTGGAATGACGTGTACCCCATTTCCGGTAATCTGAAGAACGCGATTTGGATAGTGGGGTTGCCTTTTGTTTTGCTGACGTTATAGGCGACTATTATTTCCGGCTTTGATTTTATTTGATACATGTCACCATATCATCGTAAAGTATGTTATTTCAATATAGTTTCATCAGATTATTAAATTTTTTTCGGGAGTTTTGCCGTGTTCCGTTCTCTTCCGTTTGTTTACATGGAGAGATCCGTGCAACCCGGCTAGCTCGCTTGCTAAATGGAGAGAGAAAGTTGCCATTCTGAATCCAAACAACGACTCATCTGGACAAAGGACACCTTGTTCAACATTCTGATGAAAGATCAGCAAAAGTAAGACCCATTTTAAGATGTTGTTTCATATATCTGTCGTAGTCGCCGGCGCCCAAGTGTTTCTGGCTATTGTGCTAAGCTAATATAACGCTACATTTTGTTTTCGCTGTAAAACACTTAATAAATCGGACATATTGTCTGGCATCACAAGATGCCTGTCTTTCATTTGCTGTACACTGTGTATTTTTCAGAAATGTTTTATGATGAGTAATTAGGTATTTGACGTTGGTGTTTGTAAATATTATGGCTGCTTTCGGTGCAATTTCTGAATGTAGCTGCAATGTAAACTATGATTTATACCTGAAATATGCACATTTTTCGAAAAAAAACATATGTTATACAATAAATATGTTATCAGACTGTCATCTGATGAGGTTGTTTCTTGGTTAGTGGCTATTTATATCTTTATTTGGTCGAATTTGTGATAGCTACTGATGGAGTCAAAAACTGATGGAGTAATAAAAGTGGAGTCTTTTGCTAACGTGGTTAGCTAATAGATTTACATATTTTGTCTTCCCTGTAAAACATTTAAAAAATCGGACATGTTGGCTGGATTCACGAGATGCGTACCTTTCATATGCTGTATTGGACTTGTTAATGTGTGAAAGTTAAATATTTTAAAAAAATATCTTTTGAATTTCGCGCCCTGCACTTGAAGTGGCTGTTGTCATAAGTGTACCGACGTCGGGCTTGCACGCCAAACAGGTTAACAAGTCCTATACAGCAAATGAAAGGTACACATCTTGTGAATCCAGCCAACATGTCCGATTTTTTAAATGTTTTACAGCGAAAATAGCACGTATATTTATGTTAGCTCACCACCAAATACAAAAAAGGACAGAAATTTTTCACAGCACAGGTAGCATGCACAAAGCCAACCTAACTAACTAAGAACCAACCAACTAACCAAGAAACAACTTCATCAGATGACAGTCTTATAACATGTTATACAATAAATCTATGTTTTGTTTGAAAAATGTGCATATTTGAGGTATAAATCAGTTTTACATTGCAGCTACCATCACAGCTACCGTCACAAATAGGACCGAAGCAGCCAGAGTAATTACAGACACCAACGTCAAATAACTAAATACTCATCATAAAACATTTCTGAAAAATCGATGGTGTATAGCAAATTAAAGACAAACATCTTGTGAATCCAGCCAATATTTCAGATTTTTTAAGTGTTTTACAGCGAAAACACAATATAGCATTATATTAGCTTACTACAATAGCCTACCACACTACCGCATTCATTCATCAAGGCACGTTAGCGATAGCAATAGGCGCGTTAGCGATAGCGAATAAACCAGCAAAAGATATATAATTTTTGACTAACCTTGATCAGCTTCATCAGATGACAGTCCTATGACATCAGGTTATACATACACTTATGTTTTGTTCGAAAATGTGCATATTTAGAGCTGAAATCAGTGGTTATACATTGTGCTAACGTAGCATATTTTTCGCAGAATGTGCAGATATTTTTATGGCACTCAACTATTCTGACCAAATAACTATACATAAACGTTACTAAAAAATACATGTTGTATAGGAAATGATAGATAAACTAGTTCTTAATGCAATCGCCTTGTTAGAATTCTAAAAATAACTTCATTACAACATCCAGCTTAGGTATAGCGAGAGAGTACCCAAAATCTGGGCGCAAACGACTATTTCACATGTTCGACAGATATATGAAATAGCATCATAAAATGGGTCCTACTTTTGATGATCTTTCATCAGAATGTTGTACAAGGAGTCCTTTGTCGGGAACAATCGTTGTTTGGATTTAGAATGTCCTCTTCTCCAGTCAATTAGCACGGAAAGCTAGCAAAGTAGCCCGAAGCTCTCCTTCCTGAACAAAGGCACACAACGCAACACGCCTAACGTCCCGAATAAATTTCAATAATCTAATAAAACTATATTGAAAAAACATACTTTACGATGATATTGTCACATGTATCAAATAAAATCAAAGCCGGAGATATTAGTCGTCTATAACGACAGCTTTTCAGAAGGCAAAACCAGGTTCCTTCACGCTCTCTCCAGAAAACAGGAAACTGGTGACACGTCATGCCGAGAGCTTTTATTCGACCCAAGATCAAGTTACACACTCCATTTCTTCTCTCACTGCCTGTCGACATCTAGTGGAAGACGTATGAAGTGCATGTATTCTAATAAATATCAAGGACCTTTATAGGCAGGCCCTAGAACAGAGCATCAATTTCAGATTTTCCACTTCCTGTTAGGAAGTTTGCTGCAAAATGAGTTCTGTTTTACTCACAGATATAATTCAAACGGTTTTAGAAACTAGAGAGTGTTTTCTATCCAATAGCAATAATAATATGCATATTGTACGAGCAAGAATTGAGTACGAGGCCGCTTGAAATGGGCACCTTTTAACCGGCTACTCAATACTGCCCCTGCAGCCCAAACAGGTTAAGTTCCCCCAATTCTCTTCTAGCCTCTGAGGATGAGAGAGCTGTAAACTTTTGACAGAGAAGTCAAATTTGGACTTTTCCCACATCCCACCATTGACTCAGAGGCTCATACTCCTCTCTCTTTGTTGCCTCCACATTTCCCAAAAAAGTATGGAAACCTGAGCAAAAAGTGGCATCTTGTAAGAGCTTTACATTAAGCTTCCAACAGGATGCCTGCCGTGGCCCTCGTGAAATAGAAATAGACAGCATGTTGTATTGATCTTACAAACTTCCCTTGATTGCAAAAAAAGCTTGAAGAGGTACCTTTCTCCCTTTAGTCTGATTCAGGAACCTTGACAGTTCCCTCGCCGTGTACTTTGACCCTCTGCCTGACTGGCTGTCAGCTCTGCACTCATTGAGGAGGAGTCTGAAAAGAAAATCTCCTCATAGTCCTCTTTCTCAGACTCACCTTCCTCCTCATCATCTCCATCTACCATCCTGACCACCTGCCCTTTCTCTCTAGTTGGGGCCTCTCCCCCAGCACAAAGTCAAAGGTTCCTTGGTGCCTTTGACCACACCAGCCTCTCCCCTCCCACCTCATTTCTTCTCCCCCTTTTTCATCTTCTGCTTGACACCCTCCTCCACCCCCCTGGTCGCTTACCCTTCTACACTATACTCTCCTCATCCACTAGCATAACCTGATTAGGCCCAGCATCATCTACAACACCGTCCATAACATGACGACCCAGTCTCAGCTACACCATCATCCATAGCCTGACTAGACCCAGCATCATCTACACCGCCATCCATAACCTGACTAGACCAAGCCTCATCTACACCACCATCCATAGCCTGACTAGACCCAGCATCATCTACACCGCCATCCATAACCTGACTAGACCAAGCCTCATCTACACCACCATCCATAGCCTGACTAGACCCAGCATCATCTACACCGCCATCCATAACCTGACTAGACCAAGCCTCATCTACACCACCATCCATAACCTGACTAGACCAAGCCTCATCTACACCACCATCCATAGCCTGACTAGACCCAGCATCATCTACACCGCCATCCATAACCTGACTAGACCAAGCCTCATCTACACCACCATCCATAGGCTGACTAGACCCAGCATCATCTACACCGCCATCCATAACCTGACTAGACCAAGCCTCATCTACACCACCATCCATAGGCTGACTAGACCCAGCATCATCTACACCACCATCCATAGCCTGACTAGACCCAGCATCATCTACACCACCACCCATAGCATGACTAGACCCAGACTAATCCTCACCACCATGTCTAGCATGACTAGGCCCAGCCTCTTCTACACCATCATTCATAGCATGACTAGACACAACCTCAGCTACACCACCATCTATAGTGTGACTAGGCTCAGCCTCTGCTGCCTGCGTCTCGTGACCCCCTGCATAATGACCTTGATTTCCCTCACTGGCACTTGTACCCTCACCTTGTCTACAGCCTTCATGTGGGCACACAAAGCTCTAATGCCCCAAATCCCCACACTCAAAGCACGTAGAATATCTGTGCTGGCAAACCCTGCGTAGAGACCCTCCCCATGCCTCACTTTAAAATAAACAAACTGTTGCTCATTGTTATTCAGAAACATGAACACTTACCTCCGGAATGAAACAACATGCTTAACGGCATCTGCCTGAAAACCTGCCCGACGGTGCACGAAAACCACTAGCAAACTAACCAAAAGGACTCAGCTCTTTCCGGATAGTCGGTAATAAACAGAGGCAGATTCGAAACTACCACGCTAGTCGAAGGAAATCGGCACCAACACATCCCTTACACATTTTCCACTAGCAATCAGCTTACCCACCAAATTTACTCTTTTCATGAACACAACTACTGATTTGTTCATTCTGGATGCGGAATGTATAAATTCAGCTCCTACATTTGCCGACCGCGAGCAGAACCTCCGTTCCCAGGAACACACCTGAATCCAAGCCGTAAAGACAGCGTCTCCACACTATGCTGCGAAGCCATTGCGCTCACCACACCGCTCAAACTCCAGGGAACTAAAACTCTGTCCCTTCCTCCTTATTAACTTAGAAAAACAACTGTGGGTTTAACTAACTGTGTCTTAACTCTCCACCATAGAAAATAAAAATTGCCCTCCACACAACCTCTCAACTACGAGAGAGAGAGAGAGAGAGAGAGAGAGAGAGAGAAAGAGAGAGAGAGAGAGAGAGAGAGAGAGAGAGAGAGAAATTACAGGTTAATTAATCTCAACCTTTAGGGAGAGAAAAAAGTGAGGAAGAAAAAAACTTTTTGCCCTTTGGATGGCTCCCAACGTCTGCCATCTTAGAATTTACATCTGTTTACTCTCCTTCTTAAACCCACTCCTCTATTCCACTGCAGCTGAGCTTCCCTGACCCCTTCTCACTCTCTCTCCCTCTGGCAGTAAAGATCACTCCCCTGACTCTCTCTTCCCCTAAGTCTCTCCATCTTTCTCTGTATGTCTCTCTCTCTACGTCTCCTCTCTCTCCATCTCTCTCCCCCTGCGCTCTCTCTCCCTACAGCAGTAAAGACCACTTCCCTCTCTCCATCTCTCTCTCTGTCATTAGCTCTCTCTCCCTGCTCTCTCTTTCCCCCTCTCTCTCCCTTCTCTCTGTCTTTCCCCCTCTCTCTCCCTTCTCTCTCCCAAGGATTAACATTTTCCTTTTTGTTTCTCTCATTAATGTAAAAGCTCAGATGTTTAACCACTCAGCAGACAAGGTTCAGAGAACTTAGCTAGGAAACTCGTTTTTTTTCTTTCTCTCTTTTTCTCTCTTCCCTTCTGCACCTTTCTCATTGTATTTTCTCAGTGTCTCTCATCCCTTCTGCACCTTTCTCATTCTATTTTCTCAGTGTCTCTCTTCCCTTCTGCACCTTTCTCATTGTATTTTCTCAGTGTCTCTCTTCCTTTCTGCACCTTTCTCATTGTATTTTCTCAGTGTCTCTCTTCCTTTCTGCACCTTTCTCATTGTATTTTCTCAGTGTCTCTCTTCCTTTCTGCACCTTTCTCATTGTATTTTCTCAGTGTCTCTCTTCTTCCCTACAGCTAGGAAGGCTGGTGCTCAGCTGTTTGTGGTCTACCATAGTGAGAGTTATAATTCTACTTATTTAGAATGTAAATTCATACACACGCACACACACACGCACACACACACACACACACACACACACCTCTCTCTCTGTCTGACTGGACCACAAGGGGGAGGCAGGGGAAGACAATAAGCTCTCCTTGTTTCTCTCACTAATACTAACACACATCGCCTTGAGGGGGAGGGAGGGAGGGAGAGAGAGAGAGAGAGAGAGAGAGAGAGAGAGAGAGAGAGAGAGAGAGAGAGAGAGAGAGAGAGAGAGAGAGAGAGAGAGAGAGAGAGAGAGAGAGAGAGAGAGAGAGAGAGAGAGAGAGAGAGAGAGAGAGAGAGAGAGAGAGAGAGAGAGAGAGAGAGAGAGAGAGAGAGAGAGAGAGAGAGAGAGAGAGAGAGAGAGAGAGACTGCAGAAGATCCTGAAGATGAAGACTCTGAGAAAGAACACACGGACACGCAAACGCACACACACACACACCTCACTGTAAAGCGTCCAGGATGGACTGTGTTTTGTTGTTCTCCAGGAAATGATAAAGGTGACAGCGGAGCGGGGCTATATCTCAGATGTCTGCAGCGACACGAGTGTTCAGGCACATTCCTGCTACAGGGTTATTGTCCTCATGTGCCTCACAAAGTAATGGGAATGCATGAGGTCACAGAGGCCAGGCAATAGGTGCATACAGTCGTGGCCAAAAGTTTTGAGAATGACACAAATATTCATTTTCACAAAGTTTTCTGCTTCAGTGTCTTTAGATATTTTTGTCAGATGTTACTATGGAATACTGAAGTATAATTACAAGCATTTCATAAGTGTCAAAGGCTTTTATTGACAATTACATGAGGTTGATGCAAAGAGTCAATATTTGCAGTTTGACCATTCTTTTTCAAGACCTCTACAATCCACCCTGGCATGCTGTCAATTAACTTCTGGGCCACATCCATTTGAACTCAATCAGTATGACAGAGTGATCTCCAGCCTTGTCCTCGTCAACAGTCACACCTGTGTTAACGAGAGAATCACTGACATGATGTCAGCTGGTCCATTTGTGGCATGGCTGAAATGCAGTGGACATTTTGGGGGGGGATTCAGTGCATTTGCATGGCAAAGAGGGACTTTGCAATTAATTGCAATTCACTTGATCACTCTTCATAACATTCTGGAGTATATGCAAATTGACATCATACAAACTGAGGCAGCAGACTTTGTGAAAATGTATATTTGTGTCATTCTCAAAAGTTTTGGCCACGACTGTACACTGTATATACCTGACAGAGCTTGAGAGGATCTGCACAGAAGAATGGGAGAAACTCCCCGAATACAGGTGTGCCAAGCTTGTAGCGTCATACCCAAGAAGACTCAAGGCTGTAATAGCTGCCAAAGGTGCTTCAACAAAGGTTGTGAACACTTTCTGAATGCACTGTAAATGGAAAAGGGGGTTTGGCGTTTAACTTAGAATTAAAAATGTGTTCCACATGATTGTATTGTGACTATGTGTTCCACATGATTATATTGTGACTATGAGTTCATCATGATTATATTGTGACAATGAGTTCATCATGATTATATTGTGACTATGAGTTCATCATGATTATATTGTGACTATGAGTTCATCATGATTATATTGTGACTTTGAGTTCATCATGATTATATTGTGACTATGAGTTCATCATGATTATATTGTGACTATGAGTTTATCATGATTTTACTGTGACTATGTGTCTCCCATGTCGCTGTGGAGGAATTATGGCCCACTCTTCCATGGAGAACTGCTGTAACTCAGCGACACTTGTGTTTTATCAAGTTTGAACTGCTTGTTTCAAGTCCTTTTCACAATATCTCAATTGGGATTAGGTCTGGACTTTGACTAGGCCATTCCAAAACTTCAAATTTGTTGCTTTTTAGCAATTTTCATGTAGACTTGATTATGTGTTTTGGATCATTGTCTTGCTGCATGACCCAACTGCACTTCAGCTTCATCTCACAGACGGATGGCCTGAAATTTTTCATTTATTTGTATTTATTTCACCTTTATTTAACCAGGTAGGCCAGTTGTGTCACGTTCCTGACCTTATTTCCTTTGTTCAGTATTGTTTAGTTGGTCAGGACGTGAGCTGAGTGGGCATTCTATGTTATGTGTTTCTATGTTGGGTTCATGTATTAGCCTGATATGGTTCTCAATCAGGGGCAGGTGTTTTACGTTTCCTCTGATTGAGAACCATATTAAGGTAGGCTGTTCTCACTGTTTGTTTGTGGGTGATTGTTGCTGTGTCTGTGTTTGTTCGCCACACGGTACTGTTTCGTTCGTTTGTGTTTTATGTTCTCAAGTTCAGGTCTGTTCACGTCGTTTTGTTATTTTGTATTTTGTCAGTGTTCTGTTTAGTTGGATAATTCATTAAAATTCAGCATCATGAACATTCACCACGCTGCGCCTTGGTCCTCCTCTCTTCCACATAAAGACGAGCGTTACAAGTTGAGATCAAGTTCTCATTTACAACTGCGACCTGACCACGATAAAGCATAGCAGTGCGACAAAAACAACAACACAGAGTTACACATAAACAAACGTTCAGTCAGAAACACAAAGGAGAAGAAAAACAGAAAGATCTATGCACATTGTGTGTAAATGTAGAAGAGTAGGGAGGAGGGTAATGAATAGGCCCTAGAGGTGAAAATAATTACAATTTAGCATTAATACTGGAGTGATATATGTGCAGATGATGATGTGCAAGTAGAGATACTGGGGTGCAAGAGGGTAAGTAATAATATGGGGATGAGGTAGTCGGGTGTGTTATTTACAGATTTGCTGTGTACAGGTACAGTAAGCTGCTCTGACAGCTGATGCTTAAACCTGTCTAGCCCCTGCGTTCCGCTAGCGGAACTCCTCCCACATTCCACTGAAAAGGCAGAGCACGAAATTCAAAAAATATTTTTTTTAAATATTTAACTTTCACACATTAACAAGTCCAATATGGCAAATGAAAGATACACATCTTGTGAATCCAGCCAACATGTCCGATTTTTTAAATGTTTTACAGCGAAAACAGCACGTATATTTATGTTAGCTCACCACCAAATACAAAGAAGGACAGACATTTTTCACAGCACAGGTAGCATGCACAAAGCCAACCTAACTAACCAAGAACAAACCAAACTAACCAAGAAACAACTTAACCTGTCTAGGATCAGCGTGCCGCTAGCGGCACTCCCCCCCCCCCCCCACTGAAAAACCAGTGCCGCGAAATTCAAAAAAAATATTTTTTTAAAATATTTAACTTTCACACATTAAAGTCCAATACAGCTAATGAAAGACACAGATCTTATGAATCCAGTCAACATTTCCGATTTTTAAAATGTTTTACAGGGAAGACACAATATGTAAAGATGTACATCTATTACCTAAAAACACATTAGCATATTCCACCATCTTTTATTTGTCCACCAACACCAGTAGCCATCACCAATTCGGCTAAACTAAGATATTTATAGCCCCTAACCAACAAAAAAACTCATTAGATGACAGTCTGATAACATATTTATGGTATGGGATAGGTTTTGTTAGAAAAAAGTGCATATTTCAGGTAGATGGCATAGTTTACAATTGCACCCACCATCACAAATGGACTAGAATAATTACAATGAGCAACGTGTTTACCTAACTACTAATCATCAAACATTTCGTAAAAATACACAGCATACACGAATCGAAAGACACAGATCCTGTGAATACAGACAATATTTCAGATTTTCTAAGTGTCTTACAGCGAAAACACAATAAATCGTTATATTAGCTTAGCACATAGCAATTAGCAGCCCAGCATTGATTCTAGCCAAAGTGAGCGATAAAAGTCAACATCGCCAAAAGATATTAATTTTTTCACTAACCTTCTCAGAATTCTTCCGATGACACTCCTGTAACATCACATTACAACATGCATATACAGTTTGATCGAAAATGTTTATATTTAGCCACCAAAATCATGGTTAGACAATGTGAAATGTAGACAAGCTGGTAAAGAAAACGTCCTTGCGCCACTTAGACAGTGATCTACTCTTATACATAAATACTCATAAACGTGACTAAAAAATATAGGGTGGACAGGGATTGATAGACAATTTAATTCTTAATACAATTGCGTTATTACATTTTTTAATTTATCCTTACTTTTCAATACAGTTTGCGCCAAGCGAAGCTACGTCAAAAAACATGGCGTCCTAAGCCACTAAAATGTTTCGACAGAAACACGATTTATCATAATAAAAATGTCCTACCTTGAGCTGTTCTTCCATCAGTATCTTGGGCAAAGGATCCTTTCTTGGGAGAAATCGTCTTTTGGTGGAAAGCTGTCCTCTTGCCATGTGGAAATGTCAACTACGTTCGGGATGAACTGAAAAGCGTGACCAACTTTTCACATCGTTGCAAAAATAAATGTCCCAAAATCGCACTAAACGGATATAAATTGCTATAAAACGCTTTAAATTAACTACTTTGTGATGTTTGTAACTCCTATAACGAGTGAAAAGATGACCGGAGAAATATAACAGGCTAAACTAATGCTTGGAACAGGAGAGGGTCGGTGTCTTCCACGCGCGTTACGCAGCAAGAAAAGACTTGCTAGCTAAAGGTTTTTTTCATTTGTAGGGCCTGTGAACGAGCAATCGAGCCCGTTGGAATCGTCATCACGTAAAGGCATCCAGGGGAAGACGTAAGAAGTGTCCGTATAGTCATAGCAACGACAGTGCCCGTTTAAATGACTTCAGAAAAGTGGCCAACGTTTCTCAAATCTGACTCCATGTCAGGGAAATTGCTGTAGAATGGGCTCTGTTCCACTTAGAGACAAAATTTCAACTCCTATAGAAACTATAGACTGTTTTCTATCCAATAATAATAATAATATGCATATTGTACGATCAAGGATTTTGTGGGAAGCCGTTTAAAAAATTAGCCACATTAGCATAAATAGTCTAAACAGCGCCCCCATCCCCAACAGGTTAATCAGAGGACAGTCTTATAACATGTTACACAATAAATCTATGTTTTGTTCGAAAAATTTGCATATTTGAGGTATAAATCAGTGTTATATTGCAGCTACCATCAGAGCTACCGTCAAAAATAGCACCGAAGCAGCCAGAGTAATTATAGAGACCAACGTGTATTACCTAATTACTCATCATAAAACATTTCTTAAAAATACACAGCGTACAGCAATTGAAAGACACAGATCTTGTGAATCCAGACAATATTTCAGATGTTCTAAGTGTTTTACAGCGAAAACACAATATAACGTTATATTAGCTGAGCACAATAGCAAACATCACAATAGCTCACAATAGCATTGATTCAAGCCAAACATAGCCATTACGTATAAACCACCAAAATATATAAATTTTTTCACTAACCTTCTCAGAAGTCTTCAGATGACAGTCCTATTACATCATATTACACAACGCATATAGAGTTTGTTCGAAAATGTGCATATTTAGCGGCACAAATCGTACTTAGACAATGAAAACAGTGTCCATAACGTCAAGCAATCTGTCCGGCACCATCTTGGAAAGACACCTATTCTTATCGAAAACTATTCCAAAACTTGACTAAAAAATAAAGGTTGGACAGCAATTGAAAGACAAATTAGTTCTTAATGCAATCGCCGAATTACATTTTTAAAATGAACCTTACTGCGCAATACAGGCTGCGATAACGCTAGGCTACCCTGCAGGAAATGGCGTTTCATGCATTTGACATTTTTCAACAGAACAATGAATTATCAGCATAAAGTCTGCTTACTATTAGCTGAGCTTCCATCAGAATCTTGGGCAAATCATGGTCATTTCTTCAAAACAATCGTCTTTGGGTTGAAAGATGTCCTCTTGTCCGGTCGAATTAGCCGCTAAACGTTAGCCGTCAACTGGAGTGGTGTCCAACTCGTGAAGCGCATGGCAAAGAAATCCCAGATATCGCAATAAACTGCTATAAACTGCTATAAGTCGGTTTAAATTAACTACCTTATGATGTCTTTAACACCTATAACGAATAAAAACATGACTGGAGATATAGAAATACTATAACGAAAGCGTTTGCAGGACGCCATTCTGATGTCTTCATGCGCAAAGCGCACTGTTGAAAAGGACGGTACTTCCTGTTCCAGGTCTAATATAAGTTCCCAGATTGCGCAATCGACTCCAATCAAAGTCTCACCGCTTACTGACATCTAGAGGAAGACGTATGCAGTGCATGTACCCTCATAGCTTGCATGGGGACTTATAAACTGATCTCAGAAGAGGGACATGGATTTATGAAATCTCACTCCCTGACAGGAAAAGTGCTGCAGAAGGAGTTCTGTTTCACTCAGAGAAATAATTAAAACGGTTTTAGAAACTAGAGAGTGTTTTCTATCCAATAGTAATAATGATATGCATATTGTACGAGCAAGAATTGAGTATGAGGCCGTTTAAATTGTGAACGATTTTCCCCCAAAGTGTTAATAGCGCCCCCTATCATCAACAGGTTAAAGTTAAAGTGGGAGATATAAGACTCCAGCTTCAGAGATGTTTGAAATTCATTCCAACGAGAGCACAGAGGTGGAAGTGGTGGGTAGTATATGGGGCTTTGGTGACAAAACCGACGGCACTATGATAGACTACATCCAATTTGCTGAGTAGAGTGTTGAAAGCTATTTTATAAATGACATCGCTGAAATCAAGGATCGGTAGGATAGTCAATTTTACGATGGTATGTTTGGATACATGAGTGAAGGAGGCTTCGTTGCAAACTAGGAAGCCGATTTTAGATTTAATTTTGGATTGGAGATGCTTAATGTGAGTCTGGAAGGAGAGTTTACAGTCTAACCAGACACCTAGGTTTTTGTAGTTGTCCACATATTCTAGGTCAGAACCGTCCAGAGTAGTGATGCTAGTCGGGTGCGGGCAGCAATCGGTTGAAGAGCATGCACTTAGTTTTACTAGCATTTAAAAGCAGCTGGAGGCCACAGAAGGAGTGTTGTAAGGCGTTGAAAATCTTTTGGAGGTTTGTTAGCAGAGTGTCCAAAGAAGGGCCAGATGTATACAGAATGGTGTCGTCTGCGTAGAGGTGGATCAGAGAATCACCAGCAGCAGGAGCGACATCATTGACAGATACAGAAAAAAAGTCGGCCCGAGAATTGAACCCTGTGGCACCCCCATAGAGACTGCCAGAGGTCCGGACAACAGGCCCTCCAATTTGACACACTGAACTCTATCTGAGAAATTGGTGAACCAGGCGAGGCAGTCATTTGAGAAGCCAAGGCTATTGAGTCTTCTGATAAGAATGTGGTGATTGAGAGTCGGTTATGATATTGTTTAGGACCTTGAGTGTGGCTGAGGTGCATCCATGACCAGCTCGGAAACCAGATTGCATAGTGGAGAAGGTACGGTAGGATTCGGAATGGTCGGTGATCTGTTTATTAACTTGGCTTTCGAAGATTTTAGAAAGGCAGGGCAGGATGGATATAGGTCTGTAGCAGTTTGGGTCTAAGGTGTCTCCCCCTTTGAAGAGGGGGATGACTGCGGCAGCTTTCCAATCTTTGGGGATCTCAGACGATATGAAAGAGAGGTTGAATAGGCTAGTAATATGGGTTGAAACAGATCATTTTAGAAAGAGAGTGTCCAGATTGTCTAGCCCAGCTGATTTGTAGGGATCCAGATTTTGCCGCTCTTTCAGAACATCAGCTGTTTGGATTTGGGTGAAGGAGAAGCGGGGGCGGGGGGGTTGGGCAAGTTGCTGCAGGGGGTGCAGAGCTGTTGACCGGGGTAGGGGTAGCCGGGTGGAAAGCATGGCCAGCCGTGGAAAAATGCTTATTGAAATGATCGATTATCATAGATTTATTGGTGGTGACATTATTCCTATCCTCAGTGCAGTTGGCAGCTGGGAGGAGGTGCTCTTTTTCTCAATGGACTTTACAGTGTCCCAAAACTTTTTGGAATTAGTGCTACAGGAAGCAAATTTCTGTTTGGAAAAGCTAGCCTGAGTATATTGGTTCCTGACTTCCCTGAAGAGTTGCATATCGCGGGGCCTATTCAATGCTAATGCAGAACGCCACAGGATGTTTTTGTGCTGGTCAAGAGCAGTCAAGTCTGTGGTGAACCAAGGTCTATTTCTGTTCTTAGTTCTACACATTTTGAATGGGGAATGCTTATTTAAGATGGAGAGGAAAGCACTTTTGAAGAGCAACCAGGCATCCTCTACTGACGGGATGAGGTCAATATCCTTCCAGGATACCCGGGCCAGGTCGGTTAGAAAGGCCTGCTCACTAAAGTGTTTTAGGGAGTGTTTGACAGTGATGAGGGGTGGTCGTTTGACCGCGGACCCATTACGCACGCAGGCAATGAGACAGTGATCGCTGAGATCGTGGTTGAAGACAGCAGAGGTGTATTTAGAGGGCAAGTTGATCCGGATGATATCTATGAGAGTGCCCATCGTTACGGATTTTGGGGTGTACCTGGTAGGTTCCTTGATAATTTGTGTGAGATTGAGGGCATCTAGTTTAGCTTGTAAGATGGCCGGGGTGTTAAGTAAATACCAGTTTAGGTCACCTAACAGTACAAACTCTGAAGATAGATGGGGGGCAATCAATTCACTGGTGTCCAGTGCACAGCTGGGGGCTGAAGGGGGTCTATAACAAGCAGAAAGGTGGATTTTTAAAAGAGGAAGCTCGAATTGTTTGGGCACAGACCTGGATAGTATGACAGAACTCTGCAGGCTATCTCTGCAGTAGATTGCAACTCTGCCCCCTTTGCAGTTCTATCTTGTCGGAAAATGTTATAGTTAGGGATGGAAATTTCAAGATTTTTCGTGGCCAGGATTCAGACACGGCTAGGACATCTGGGGTTGGCGGAGTGTGCTAAAGCTGTGAATAAAACAAAGGAGGCTTCTAATGTTAACATGCATGAAACCAATGCTTTTACAGTTACAGAAGTCAACAAATGAGAGCGCCTGGGGAATGGGAGTGATGCTAGGGGCTGCAGAGCCTGGGTAAATCTCTACATCACCAGAAGAACAAAGGAATAGTAGCATAAGAGTACGGTTAAAGGCTAAAAGAACTGGTAGTCTAGTGCGTTCGGAACAGAGAGTTAAGGGGGAATTCAAGGCATAATGTACAGACTAAGGTATGGTAGGATGTGAATACAGTGCGGTAAGCCTGGGCATTGAGTGATGATGAGAGAGGTTTTGTCTCTAGAAGCACCATTTAAGCCAGGTGCGGGCACCGCATGTGTGGGGGGGTGGAATGACAGGGCTAGCTAAGGCATATTGAGCTGGGCTGGAGGCTCTACAGTGAAATAAGACAAAAATGTCTAACCAAAACAGCAATAGACAAGGCATATTGACATTAGGGAGAGGCATTTGTAGCCGAGTAATCATAGTGTCCAGTGAGTAGCTAGGCGAGCTGGAGGCGTGGAGCTCCGTGCGGGGCTCCGTGTCGGCAGCAAAGGGTCCAGGCCAATTGGCAAAAGATATAATTGATTTATCTATTCGGCTAGCCGGGAGATGGGCCTAGATTCGAGGCTAGCCCCAGGCTAACTGGTGCTTGCCTCGGGACAGAGATGTTAGCCAGGAGAAGCCACTCGGATAGCAGCTAGCTAGCTGCGATGATCCGGAGTAAAGGTTCCGAGCTTGCAGTAGAAATCCGGAGATATGGTGAAAAGCAGTCCGATATGTTCTGGGTTGATATCGCTCTGTGCAGGCTGGCAGGAGTTGACCGGGCTGAAGCTGGCAGATGTCCCAGTTAATTGTGATGGCTAAGTAGCAGTGGCTAACTGACTACTAGCTAGTAGCTGGCTAGCTTGAAGGGGGTTACGGTTCTAAAGTATAAAAAATAGCAGATCCATACCGCAATGTGTGAGGCGGGTTGCAGGAGAGTACGTTCAGTCCATAGATGGAAAAATTAGAATCAAAATATGTCCTAAATATTTACGAAGAAAGAATCAATATATACAAGGGATGGGACAAAACAATTCTCCTGTTGAATTAACTGATACAGAGCAAAATTCATGGTTCCTTCTATTAAGGCAAGTCGTCCAGGTCCTGAGGCAGCAAAGCTTCCCCAAACCATCACAATACCACCACCATGCTTGACCGTTGGTATGAGATTCTTCCTGTGGAATGCAGTGTTTGGCTTTTGTCAGGCATAGTGGGACCATGTCGTCCAAAAGTTATACTTTTCAATCATCTGTCCACAGAGCATTATCACCAAGAGGCTTGATGATAATCCAGCTGCTTTTAGGCAAACTTTAGTCAACTTTTTGGACGATATGGGTCCCATTATGCCTGGCAAGAACCTAACACTGCATTCCACAATAACAATCTCATACCAACAGCGAAGCATGGGGATGGTAGTGTGATGGTTTGGGGAAGCTTTGCTGGTTGTAGTCATTACAGTCATCACACAGTGGAAGTGTGTGTTGCATAACTGAAGCCAAGTTTGCTCTTCACCTGGCCCTCAGAACTAGCTAATGCAACCCAAGAAGCTATGCTAGCTCAGCACATAGCTAGCTAGCGCTACCCAAGAAGTAATCTCTACCCCTCATCCCACTATAGAGCTAACTAGCGCTACTCAATACACCAGCCCACAGAGCTAGCTGGCGCTACCCAAGAATCAATGCTAAATATAATCACATAATATAATAATAATAATATACATTGGTCCTCTGTAGGTCAGTTGGTAGAGCATGGTTCTTGCAAGACCAGGATGGTGGGTTCAATTCCTGGGACCACCCGTAGTTTAAAAGAAGTATACACAGAATTAATGTGATAATAGCATCTGCTAAATGGCATATATTATTACTATATAATATATTATATTTTATTATAACTGTATTCACCAGCCCATAGCTAGGTAGAGCCACCCACTCTTCCCCCAGTCCACAGACCTACTGTACAGTTAGGCCTAGTTCCGCTCAGGACCGTCTCAGTGAGTCCCTTCCGTATCACACCCCATCACAGAAAATTAGACGCTAACTCACCATGCTTTAATTAACTCTTGATTAGGTATTAATATCAGGCGCTGGTTCCAGGCTGCAGCTGTTGCCTTATTAGTGGATTAGCTTTAGCATCTCTCGCTCCCTCTATCTCTGTGTCTTTCTCTCTCTCTCTCCCTCCCTCTATTTCTATCTCTGTGTCTTTATCTCTCTCTCTTTCCCTCCCTCTCTTTCCTTCTCTGTGTCTTTCTCTCTCCTTCCCTATCTTTCTATCCGTGTGTCTTTCTCTCTCTCTCTCTCTCTCTCTCTTTCTATCTCTGTCTTTCTCTCTATCTCCCTCCCTCTCTTTCTATCTCTGTGTCTTTCTCTCTCTCTCCTTCCCTATCTTTCTATCCGTGTGTCTTTCTCTCCCTCTCTATCTCTGTGTCTTTCTCTCTCCCTCCCTCTCTTTCTATCTCTGTCTTTCTCTCTATCTCCCTCTCTTTCTATCTCTGCGTCTTTCTCTCTCTCTCTCCCTCCCTCTCTTTCTATCTCTGTGTCTTTCGCTCTCTCTCCCTCCCTCTTTTCTATCTCTGTGTCTTTCTCTCTCTACCTGCCTCTCTTTCTATCTCTGTGTATTTCTCTCTCTCCCTGCCTCTCTTTCTATCTCTGTGTATTTCTCTCTCTCTCTCCCTCCCTCTCTTTCTATCTCTGTGTCTTTCTCTCTCTCCCTCCCTCCCTCTCTTTCTATCTCTGTGTCTTTCTCACTCTCTTTCTATCTTTCAGTGTCTCTCTCTCTCTCTCCCTCCCTATCTTTCTATCTCTGTGTCTTTCTCTCTCTCTTTCCCTCCCTCTCTTTCTATCTCTGTGTCTTTCTCTCTCTTTCTCCCTCCCTCTCTTTCTATCTCTGTGTCTTTCTCTCCCTCCGTCCCTCTCTTTCTATCTCTGTGTCTTTCTCTCCCTCTCTATCTCTGTGTCTTTCTCTCTCCCTCACTCTCTTTCTATCTCTGTCTTTCTCTCTCTCTTTCCCTCCCTCTCTTTCTATCTCTGTGTCTTTCTCTCTCTTTCTCCCTCCCTCTCTTTCTATCTCTGTGTCTGTCTCTCACTCCCTCCCTCTCTTTCTATCTCTGTGTGTTCTTCTCTCTCTTTCCCTCCCTCTATCTCTCAGTGTTTTTCACTCTCTTTCTCCCTCCCTCTCTTTCTATCTCTGTCTCTTTCTCTCCCTCGCTATCTCTGTGTCTTTCTCTCTCTATCTCCCTCCCTCTCTTTCTATCTCTGTGTCTTTCTCTCTCTCTTTCCCGCCCTCTCTTTCTATCTCTGTGTCTTTCTCTCCCTCTCTATATCTGTGTCTTTCTCTCTCTCCCTCCCTCTCTTTCTATCTCTGTGTCTTTCTCTCTCTCTCTCCCTCCCTCTCTTTCTATCTCTGTGTCTTTCTCTCTCTCCCTCCCTCTCTTTCTATCTCTGTGTCTTCCTCTCTCTCTTTCCCTCCCTCTCTTTCTATCTCTGTGTCTTTCTCTCTCTTTCCCTCCCTCTCTTTCTATCTCTGTGTCTTTCTCTCTCTCTCCCTCCCTCTCTTTCTATATCTGTGTCTTCCTCTCTCTCTTTCCCTCCCTCTCTATCTCTGTCTTTCTCTCTATCTCCCTCCCTCCCTCTCTATCTCTGTGTCTTTCTCTCTATCTCCCTCCCTCCCTCTCTTTCTATCTCTGTGTCTTTCTCTCTCTCTCCCTCCATCTCTTTCTATCTCTGTGTCTTTCTCTCTCTCTCCCTCCCTCTCTTTCTATATCTGTGTCTTCCTCTCTCTCTTTCCCTCCCTCTCTATCTCTGTCTTTCTCTCTATCTCCCTCCCTCCCTCTCTATCTCTGTGTCTTTCTCTCTATCTCCCTCCCTCCCTCTCTTTCTATCTCTGTGTCTTTCTCTCTCTCTCCCTCCATCTCTTTCTATCGCTCAGTGTTTTCCTCTCTCTCTCCCCCTCCCTCTCGTTCTATCGCTCAGTGTCTTCCTCTATCTCTTTCCCTCCCTCTCTTTCTATCTCTGTGTCTTTCTCTCTCTTTCCCTATCTCTGTGTCTTTCTCTCCCTCTCTATCTATGTGTCTTTCTCTCTCTCCCTCCCTCTCTTTCTATCTCTGCGTCTTTCTCTCTCTCTCTCCCTCCCTCTCTTTGTATCTCTGTGTCTTTCTCTCTCTCTCTCCCTCCCTCTCTTTCTATCTCTGTGTCTTCCTCTCTCTCTTTCCCTCCCTCTCTTTCTATCTCTGTGTCTTTCTCTTTCTCTCTCCCTCCCTCTCTTTCTATATCTGTGTCTTCCTCTCTCTCTTTCCCTCCCTCTCTATCTCTGTCTTTCTATCTATCTCCCTCCCTCTCTATCTCTGTCTTTCTCTCTATCTCCCTCCCTCCCTCTCTTTCTATCTCTGTGTCTTCCTCTCTCTCTCCCCCTCCCTCTCTTTCTATCACTCAGTGTCGTCCTCTCTCTCTCCCCCTCCCTCTCGTTCTATCGCTCAGCGTCTACCTCTCTCTATTTCCCTCCCCCTCTTTCTATCTCTGTGTCTTTCTCTCTCTCTTTCAGTCCCTCTCTTTCTATCTCTCAGTGTTTTTCTCTCTCTCTTTCCCTCCCTCTCTTTCTATCTCTTAGTGTCTTCCTCTCTCTCTTTCCCTCCCTCTATCTCTCAGTGTTTTTCGCTCTCTTTCTCCCTCCCTCTCTTTCTATCTCTGTGTCTTTCTCTCTTTCTCTCTCCCTCCATCTTTTCTATATCTGTGTCTTCTCTCTCTCTCTCCCTCCATCTTTTCTATCTCTGTGTCTTCCTCTCTCTCTCTCTCCCTCTCTTTCTATCTCTGTGTCTTTCTCTCTCTCTCTCCCTCCCTCTCTTTCTATCTCTGTGTCTTTCTCTCTCTCTTTCCCTCCATCTCTTTCTATCTCTGTGTCTTTCTCTCGCTCTCCATCTCTGTGTCTTTCTCTCACTCTCTTCCTATCTTTCAGTTTCTCTCTTTACCTCCCTCCCTCTTTTCTATCTCTGTGTCTTTCTCCCTCTTTTTCTCCCTCCCTCTCTTTCTATATCTGTGTCTTTCTCTCTCTCTCCCTCCCTCTTTTCTATCTCTGTGTGTTTCTCTATCTCCCTCCCTCTCTTTCTATCTCTGTGTCGTTCTCTCTCTCCCTCCCTCTTTTCTATCTCTGTGTCTTTCTCTCTCTCCCTGCCTCTCTTTCTATCTCTGTGTCTTTCTCTCTCTCTTTCCCTCCCTCTCTTTCTATCTCTGTGTCTTTCTCTCCCTCTCTATCTCTGTGTCTTTCTCTCTCTATCTCCCTCCCTCTCTTTCTATCTCTGTGTCTTCCTCTCTCTCTTTCCCTCCCTCTCTATCTCTGTCTTTCTATCTATCTCCCTCCCTCTCTATCTCTGTCTTTCTCTCTATCTCCCTCCCTCCCTCTCTTTCTATCTCTGTGTCTTCCTCTCTCTCTCCCCCTCCCTCTCTTTCTATCACTCAGTGTCGTCCTCTCTCTCTCCCCCTCCCTCTCGTTCTATCGCTCAGCGTCTACCTCTCTCTATTTCCCTCCCCCTCTTTCTATCTCTGTGTCTTTCTCTCTCTCTTTCAGTCCCTCTCTTTCTATCTCTCAGTGTTTTTCTCTCTCTCTTTCCCTCCCTCTCTTTCTATCTCTTAGTGTCTTCCTCTCTCTCTTTCCCTCCCTCTATCTCTCAGTGTTTTTCGCTCTCTTTCTCCCTCCCTCTCTTTCTATCTCTGTGTCTTTCTCTCTTTCTCTCTCCCTCCATCTTTTCTATATCTGTGTCTTCTCTCTCTCTCTCCTTCCATCTTTTCTATCTCTGTGTCTTCCTCTCTCTCTCTCTCCCTCTCTTTCTATCTCTGTGTCTTTCTCTCTCTCTCTCCCTCCCTCTCTTTCTATCTCTGTGTCTTTCTCTCTCTCTTTCCCTCCATCTCTTTCTATCTCTGTGTCTTTCTCTCGCTCTCCATCTCTGTGTCTTTCTCTCACTCTCTTCCTATCTTTCAGTTTCTCTCTTTACCTCCCTCCCTCTTTTCTATCTCTGTGTCTTTCTCCCTCTTTTTCTCCCTCCCTCTCTTTCTATATCTGTGTCTTTCTCTCTCTCTCCCTCCCTCTTTTCTATCTCTGTGTGTTTCTCTATCTCCCTCCCTCTCTTTCTATCTCTGTGTCGTTCTCTCTCTCCCTCCCTCTTTTCTATCTCTGTGTCTTTCTCTCTCTCCCTGCCTCTCTTTCTATCTCTGTGTCTTTCTCTCTCTCTTTCCCTCCCTCTCTTTCTATCTCTGTGTCTTTCTCTCTCTATCTCCCTCCCTCTCTTTCTATCTCTGTGTCTTTCTCTCTCCCTCTCCCTCCTATATCTATGTGTCTTTCTCTCACTCTCTTTCTATCTTTCAGTGTCTCTCTCTCTCTCTCCTCTGTCTCACACTGCTCTCTGTCTGTCTTTCTGTTTGTCTATATTTCTCTTTCTCTCTCTCACTCTCTCTGTGTCTGTTTCAATTCAATTCAATTCAATTTGTTTTATTGGCATCACATAACAATGTTCATATTGCCAAAGCTTACTTTGGATATTTACAATATGAAAATAATAAGAATCAAAATTGTCAACCTGGACAACAGTAACAACAATAACCAAGGGTCAAAACAACCATACAGTGAACAATAACAACAAGCATACAGTAGAGGACATGTGCAGGTTGATTGGTCTGTCAGACACTGTCTCTCAACTTATGTGCTGCCAACCCACAGCTCTCCGCGTCCTCCCCCAACAGGACGGGTAGTCTACTCTCATCAGAAAGGTCTTTGAATTTGGGGAAATGACACTCTCTAATTGTTTTATATTTTTTACGTTTTGTCAGGAAATGCAGCTCTGTCTCAGGTTCTGCTGCTGTACAGTGGTTGCACAGCCTTTCCTCTACTGTCTACCCTTCTCAATGGCAAGGCTGTGCTCACTGAGCCTGTACTTTGTCAAGGTTTTTCTAAGGTTTTGTCAGTAACCATGGTCAAATAGTTTGCCATGGTGTACTGTTGATTTAGGGCCAGATGGCACTGCATTTTGCTTTGTGCTTGTGCTTCTGTTTCCCAATAAGCAATGTAGTTTTGGTTTTATTGTGTTGTAATTTGTTTTATTCTGATTTATTGGATGTTCTGGTCCTGAGGCTTCAGTGTGTTAGTAGAACAAGTTTGTGAACTCAGCCCCAGGACCAGGTGGATGAGGGGACTCTTTTCTTTGCTCAGCTCCTGGCATTGCAGGGCATGGTAATGATATGAGAGGGGGTCACTGTATTTTAGATGTTTCCAAAAACTTAATTGCTTTTTTTGAGTTTTTATTATTATTGGATATTGGCCTAATTCTGCCTTGCATGCATTGTTTGTAGTTTTCCTCTGGACATGTAGGAGAATCTTACAGAACTCTGGGTTTCAATGGGGTGTTTGTCCCATTTGGTAAAATCTTGTTTTGCAAGTGGACTCCACACCTCGCTGCCATAAAGTGCAATTGGTGCAATGACACATTCAATTAGTTTTAGCCAAATGTTAATAGGTATTTCAATTTGAATGTGTTTTTTAATGGTGTAGAATGCCCTGCGTGCTTTCTCTCTCAGTTCATTCACTGCCTCATTAAGGTGTCCAGTTAAGCTTATTTTTCAACGTATGTAATTGTAGTCTGTGCAGTACTTTATATATTTTGTACCAATTGGGAACTTTGGTCTAATTCCCTGAGATCTGGATCTTCTCTGGAAAATCTTTATTTCGTCTTTTTGGGGTTTACTTGTAACGGTCGTCGTCCTCGTCTGATGAGGAATAGGAAGGATCGGACCAAAATGCAGCGTGGTACGTGTCCATGTTAAATGTATTAAACTGAGCCCTGAATACAAAATAACAAAGGTGAAACAACGAAAAAACAAAACAGTCCTATCGGGTGACACAACACAAAAAAAGAAACAACTACCCACAAACACAGGTGGGAACAGGATACCTAAGTATGGTTCTCATTCAGAGACAACGATTGACAGCTGCCTCTGATTGGGAACCATACCAGACCAAACACAGAAATAGAAAACATAGAACAAAACATAGAATGCCCAACCCAACTCACGCCCTGACCAAACCATAATAGAGACATAAAAAAGGCACTAAGGTCAGAATGTGACATTACTTCCAAGGCCCAGGTCTGGCAGTACTGCTCTAGCAAGTCCAGGCTCTGCTGTAGGCCATGTGCTGTGGGTGACAGCAGGCATAGATCATCTGCGAAGAATAGGCATTTAACCTCTGAATTGTGGAGACTAACACCAGGGGCTGAAGATTTTTCTAGAATAGTGGCCAATTCGTTGATGTAAATATTGAAGAATACAGGGCTCAGATTGCAGCCCTGGCGAAGGCCCTGCCCCTGGTTAAAGAATTATGTTATTTTCTTGCCAATTTTAATGCTTCACGTATTGCCAGTATACATTGATTTAATTATGTCATATATTTTACACCCTACACCACTTTCAATAACTTTGTAGAACAGTCCTGTATGCCAAATAGAATCAAATGATTTTTGGAAGTCAATAAAGCAAGCGTATATTTTGGTATTATCTTGGTGGAAATTTTTCTCTTTTTCTCTCTCCATTCCTCTCTCTGTCTCTTGCTAGAAGATATAGCTCCTGCCCTCCCTTTGCCTCTCTTCCTGTTAGCTTTTGCTGGCAACTATCCAAAGGAGACTTTTGTAATAACACATTTTTCTTGTGGTCAGAGGTGTTTCCCAGTGTTACGTGCAGTACACTTGGGTCTACATGGGCTAGTTGGGGCTCATCTCGTAATTCTGAGCGTTTTGGTAAATGAAAATGGTCAAACTATTATTAGTTATCTAACGTAATCTAACACGGTCAAACCACTGTAAGCTCCTTATGTAATGCTGCTCTTGTTCCCAGGACTACATTTTCAGTTAACCAGTTTAACTGATCAATATGTTGGAGAGGAAGGAGTTTTGACATCTATTTCCTCACACACTTTGATTCTCCAGGAATTATGGAAATGAATCACTTCCTGAACTACATTACCTGCCATTCTTGACTTCTTATAGCTAGTGCTTATCATGATACTATACGAGACTCAAATGCAGACACAGGAGGCAGATGGTTGGAGTTTAAGATGTTTAATAAATCCAAAGGGAATAGGCAAGAGAATGGACGTGGACAGGCAAAAGGTCAAAACCAGATCAGAGTCCAGGAGGTACAGAGTGGCAGGCAGGCTCGTAACAGTGCTAAGGATCTAAGACACACATGCATTTAGCTTGACCTGGAACCAGTTCTTGAATTGGGCCAGTACACAACAGTACTGAGTACTGACACCTAACATTTTCTACTGCTTGAGTACAGACACCTCTTATAGAATACTATATTCAATAACTAATTATAAAGAGCACCGACACCCAAAACTAGTAAGAACACACTGGGCACAGACATCAATCCAGAGTCTATTTCACGTTGGTTCAACGTCATTTTGTTTCAGAAAGGCCTGCCGTTTGCACAGGTTCTCTTTAGAATACACTGAACACCTGAAAGACAGAATCAGCAGTAAACGCTTTGAAAGACCAGGCCATGTATTATCTGTTTATAAAGCATTTACTGGACAAAAAATACTTATTTCCATGGCAATAAAACAAGCCAACTGCATCAATCAAGGTCCAAGGAGATGGTTTTGGTGGGCGGACCACATTTTATTGACAGCCTGCTTCAGAAACACACGGTGGGTGAACGTCAGGGCTGACCACAACCAAAACCCTGTCTTTACTGAAGTATTTACAACAATCCGGTTCTGCTGAGGAAAGCGATAATGGTACTGGATTATTTTTGTGTGACCTGATGGGGTAAGTAGAGGAAATCAACCTCCTCTAACTGCTATCACTCTTCTGTAATGTTCTTACTGAGGATCTAGGAAGGGTGATGATAGAGAATTAGACATAAACAAAAAATATATACAGACGCCTTAGAACTCTTAGAATTCTATCATATTATGACTTAAATGTAAATATTACATTCAGGTTGTGGGATGTACTGCATACAATAATAGATCTCACACCATTGGTATTGGAAGCACCATGGTCCAGAAACACCATATAAAACCAGATCCAGAATTCTCCTGTCTTGTTCAGTCAGTACATAGCGGTCGCGTTTCAGGCTGACTACATTGCAGACGCATGCCAGCTCTCACGACGTAATATAATATACCAATCTGATGCCCAACAGCGTAGACGATGGCTTTGTGCACAACCATTGGTTGATGCAATGCAAGTCTGTAATGTAGTCGGTGTGGAACGCAACCAATCGGTTGGTCATTCATTACCCTTTGACCTTTGTTGTGCAAATGTCATTCACCAGACCCCTGACACACTCTTCAAGAATGACAGTAAACTACAGCCCAAAAAAAACACAAACACATTTTTTTTTTTACAAATAAATAATCCGTTAGGACCAGAGCAGAGACAACTGAATGAATCCAAACTTACAAGGAGCCAGCTGAGCTAGCAATACCTGTCTTCTCAGCAAAAAAAAACGATTTCTAGCCCTGTCTTTGTGTCATAACGGGAGTTTGTCATTTGCACACCAGCACTCTTTAATTACCTGCCTTTTCAAGGCGCTCTCCGGGCGAGACAGAGTCCCCTGCTCTCATTCACAGAGAGAACGTCCCAAATGGCAACCTATTCCCTATATAGTGCACCAGGGCCCTGGTCAAAAGTAGTGCCCTATGTTGGAAATAGGAAATAGGGTGCCATTTGGGACGCCTGCTGACATCCATCCAGCCGTCCATGTTAAAACAATCACCAGAAAAGAAAAGACCCTGAAACATCAAACTTCAACCCCAGAGTAGATATACAGTAAGACTGGATAGCCGGTTGGTCTTTTGGATGGCATGTCGTTTAGTTCACCTCTCCAGGACGCGCTGTTATAAGGACGTATACATGCGCTGTCCGTGTCTGTCTGTGACGGCCAGTGATGCATCCAAAATGGCACCCTATTCCCTATACAGTGCATTATTTTGACCAGGGCCCATAGGGCTCTGTTCAATGTAGGGAACTATAAAGGGAATAGGGTGCCATTTGGGATGCAAACCAGGCCATTACCCAGCATGCACATCACGTGTGGCTGTCAGCATTTTTCAGTTAGCAGTTAAACAAACTCAGAATATGTTGGGGCTGGGAGTGTGTCTGGAGTGGAGTGGGGGTTAGGGATGGCAGTCTGCAGACATATGAACATATTTCCATAATTCCTGCATGGAGACCATGTACGCATGATTTCTCAAGCTGCTGTTGTAGGCTAACGGGTGGCAGTGGGTGCAGAAAAACCCTCAGACACAGATGCACTGCCACTATTAGCATACAACAGCAGCTTGAGTAACTGTGCAGACATTTTGGGTCTCTGTGTATTTGTTGTTAAGTGTTTTCAATACCAATAAACTAGCAATATTTTAGATGAATCTGTTCCATTGACAAAGAAAGAGTGAAGAAAGTGCAGACAAGAGGGCAAACAATAAAGTAAGAATTTAATCTGATCCAAAATCCCAACACCATTGAATGGAGAGAGGCAACAGCGTGGCTAGGATCTCTCTCTCTCTCTCTCTCTCTCTCTCTCTCTCTCTCTCTCTCTCTCTCTCTCTCTCTCTCTCTCTCTCTCTCTCTCTCTCTCTCTCTCTCTCTCTCTCTCTCATCTGTCTCTCCCATCCTCTCTCCTGCTCAGCTTGGCTTACATAAATGCCAGCCCTGCTACCTGAAAACGTTCGTTTTGATTTATGAGGAAGTTTGTGCTGTTCACATTATAAATATTTTACCTCCATGAAACTATTTCCCTAGTATTCATCAACAAAATATATACAGTACCAGTCAAAAGTTTGGACACACCTACTCATTCAAGGGTTTTTCTTGATTTTTACTATTTTCTACATTGTAGAATAATAGTGAAGACATCAAAACTATGAAATAACGCATATGGAATCATGTAGTAACCAAAAAAGTGTTATTAAACAAATCAAAATGTATGTTATATTTGACATTCTTCAAAGTAGCCACCCTTTGCCTTGATGACAGCTTTGCACACTCTTGGCATTCTCTCAACCAGTTTCATGAGGTGATCACCTGGAATGCATTTCAATTACCAGGTGTGACTTGTTAAAATGTAAATAGTGGAATTGCTTTCCTTCTTCATGTGTTTGAGCCAATCAGTTGTGATGTGACAAGATAGGTGTGGTATACAGAAGATAGCATTATTTGGTAAAAGACCAAGTCCATTTTATGGCAAGAACAGCTCAAATAAGCAAAGAGAAACGATAGTCCATCATTACTTTAAAACATGAAGGTCAGTCAATACGGAAAATTTCAAGAACTGAAAGTTTCTTCAAGTGCAGTCGCAAAAACCATCAAGCGCTATGATGAAACTGCTTCTCATGAGGACCGCCACAGGAACGGAAGACCCAAAGTTACCTCTGCTGCAGAGGATGAATTCATTAGAGCTAACAGCCTCAGAAATTGCAACCCAAATAAATGCTTTACAGAGTTTAAGTAACAGACACATCTCGTCTTCGCCACATGGCTACTGTTTAATGCTAATTCCAAAGTTGAAGGCGACAATCTACAACCAGGCAACGATTCTTCTGGACAAAGGACAACTTGCCCAAGATTCTGATGGAAGCTCATCAAAAAGTAAGATGTATTTATGATGTTAATTCGTTGTTCTGTTGAAAAATATGAAACTACTATTCCGCCATTAATTTCGGTGCGGTCTCGCTTTAACGCACGCTGTATGTCGTAGTAACGTTAATTTTAAAAATCTAACACAGCGGTTGCATTAAGAACTAATGTATCTTTCATTTCCTGTCCAACCTGTATTTTTTAGTCAAGTTTATGATTAGTTATTGATTAGATTAGGTGCCTCTCCCAAGATTTCTCCCGACATTTTTTGGGCAGCTTGGCTACTATTCTCATTGTATAACCACGATTTGTGCCACTAAATATGCAAATTTTCGAACAAACTATATGTATTGTGTAATATGATGTTATAGGACTGTCCTCTGAAGAAGTTTGAGAAGATTAGTGGAAAAATTAATATCTTTTGCTGGTTTATTCGTTATCGCTATTGTTGGCTTGAATCAATGCTGTTGTGTGGTTGGCTATTGTAGTAAGCTAATATAATGCTATATTGTGTTTTCGCTGTAAAACACTTAAAAAATCTGAAATATTGGCTGGATTCACAAGATCTTTGTCTTTTATTTGCTGTATGCTGTGTATTTTTCATAAATGTTTTATGATGAGTACTTAGGTAATTTACGTTGCTCTCTGTAGTTATTCTAGTTGCTTTGGTCAGAGTTATGATGGTGGCTGCAATGTAAAACTATGATTTATACCTGAAATATGCACATTTTTCGAACAAAACATATGCTATACAATAAATATGTTATCAGACTGTCATCTGATGAAGTTGTTTCTTGGTTAGTGACTATTTCTATCTTTATTTGGTCGAATTTGTGATAGCTACCTATGCAGGAAAAAAATGGTGGGAAAAAAAAGTTATGTCTTTTGCTATGGTGGTTAGCTAATAGAAATACATATTGTGTCTTCCCTGTAAAACATTTTAAAAATCAGAAATGATGGCTGGATTCACAAGATGTGTATCTTTCATCTGGTGTCTTGGACTTGTGATTTATTGATATTTAGATGCTAGTATTTACTTGTGGCGCTACGCTAGGCTATGCTAGTCAGCTTTTTTACTTATGAGAGTGCTCCCGGATCCGGGATTGTGTGCAAGTAGAATTTAACCTCTACAGAGTACCTAACCCGGATCCGGGAGCACCCCCCACACCCCCCACACTGATTAGCATCGCTAGCATAGCGTCACAATTAAATAGTAGCATCTAAATATCATTAAATCACAAGTCCAAGACACCCAATGAAAGACACAGATCTTGTGAATAAAACCACCATTTCAGATTTTTTAAATGTTTTACAGGGAAGACACAATATGTAAATCTATTAGCTAAACACGTTAGCAAAATGACACCATTTTCTTACTCCAACAGTTTCTTACTCCATCAGGTGCTATCACCAATTCGGCTAAACTAAGATATTGATAGCCACTAACCAACAAAAAAATTCTTAAGATGACAGTCTGATAACATATTTATGGTATAGCATAGTTTTTTTTTTTTAAATGTGCATTTTTCAGGTATAAATCACAGTTCTACATTGCAGCTGCAATCTGATATAGTGCTGATGCAGCTAGAACAATTACAGAGACCAACGTTATATAACTAATTACTTGTCTTAAAACATTTCAGAAAAAATACACAGCGTACAGACATTGAAAGCCCAACATCTGGTGAATCCAAACAATATTTCAGATTTTTTAAATGTTTTATAGCGAAAACAAAATGTATCGCTAATTAGCATAACCAGGCCAGCCAGAACCGGCTGGACGCGCCCGACCAGTTCACATGCACGACAGATATATGAAATAACATCGTAAATTGGGTCTTACTATTGCTGGTCTTTCATCAGAATGTTGATCAAGGTGTCCTTAGTCCTGATGAGTCGTTCAATCCATTCACAATGGCAACCTCCCCTCTTCATTTAGCCTGGGTACTGGTCGACTGGCACGGTCAATTCCCAAAGTTAAAAAACTCAAAGAACGGAACACGGCAAAACTCCCGAAAAAATTCTAATAATCTGATTAAACTATATTGAAAAAACATACATTACGGTGATATGGTCACATGTAGCAAACAAACTTCGACACGGAGCTAGTTTTCATCCGTAACGTCAGCATAACAAAAGACAATGCCACCTCTGAAAACGCGCATCTCAGAAACCGGAAGTTGTCGGTCACGCTAAAGAAATAAGTCTTATTTCACGTCAGTACAAGATAAACAAAAAATTTCTCCTCTGACGTCTTCCAGACACCCAGAGGAAGAAGAAGGAAGTGTCATTCGGGTCATAGGTGGCGTGACCATATATAGGCAGAGCTTTGAAGCGAGCATACACATCTTGCAATCTTTTTCAGGCTCAGGGAAAGTGCTGTGAAATGACCTGTGTTTGACTCAGAGACTCAATTGGAACGGTTTTAGAAACCATAGCTTGTTTTCTATCCAATGCTATATGGTTATATGCATATAGTAACAGCAATAATTGAATAAGAGGCAGTTTAGTCTGTAGAGGCAATTATGCTAATGCGAAACAGCACCCCCTGTATTCTCAAGAAGTTAACAACATTACCATATCTGCTATGCTGATGAGGTAACGTTAACAACATTACCATATGTGCTATGCTGATGAGGTAACATTAACAACATTACCATATCTGCTATGCTGATGAGGTAACGCTAACAACATTACCATATCTGCTATGCTGATGAGGTAACGTTAACAACATCACCATATCTGCTATGCTGATGAGGTAACGTTAACAACATCACCATATCTGCTATGCTGATGAGGTAACGTTAACAACATTACAATATCTGCTATGCTGATGAGGTAACGTTAACAACATCACCCTATCTGCTATGCTGATGAGGTAACGTTAACAACATTGCCATATCTGCTATGCTGATGAGGTCACATAACCGCTACCCTATAAATACCAGTTATGGTGATGAGGTAACGTGATAGACACTAGCTTATAAAAACCTGCTTTGCTGATGAGTGAGATAGGAACCGATGTGAATAATAGAGTTTACTAGTTGAATGAAATGACAATCCATTCAGACCAGCCTTGCTGATTGAACTTCCATAACTACATTCGCCTCTTCTTCTACCTCGGTTAATGTCACACATCACACCTGAATAGAACAGAGGATCATTGTAAGATGCATGCTACAGATAACAAACCAATACCTGTGAATCCTCTGTCCATAGCAGTATGAGGTCCCTCTCTGTGTATTGGAACACTAAGCAGTAGAGATGGAAATGACAGTGGCATTATAACAGTGGGAGGTTGTCCTCTTCTCCTCCCCATCTGGATGGCTTTTTCTCCACCCTCCCTCCCTCCCTCATGCTCCCACTCTCACATTCCCTCCCTCTCTCCCTCACAATCCCTCCCTCACAATCCTTCCCTCACATTCCCTCCCCTCCCTCACACTCCCTCCCTCACAATCCCTCTGTTGAGACTTGGCTTTAATCACCCAGCAAGTGGCTATATGCAAAGATCAGCTCATTTGATTAAGTGTGATTAGGGAGAGTGGGAGGGTTGTCATCTTCCATGCCTGATAGGGATATCTCTATATGGCTCCATGGGAGACCGGCTAGTTTAGGTTATCACATACAGGAGTGGTTAAAAGCATACTTTGCTGTTCCTTGTTTTCTCTTAAAACATAATGCAAAATCTTTTGTCTATTGTTTTGTTTTTTGTCAATTCTCATTCAGTAAGGCCTTTCACTGGCAGATCGAGTGATCATATTGCAATTTCTGGCTTGTTATTGACGTCAGTTTATCAGTTAAGTACCAGTGAGAATAGACTTCAGCTCTCAAGATCCAAAATGGCACCCTATGGGCCCTTGTAAACAGTAGTGCACTATGTAGAGAAAAGGATGCCAATGACAATCGTCATCGTCCACTCTCTAAACCACTGAAGAATATCTAGCAGCATCGGCTCAGTTCATGATTTCATAAACGATTTATTCCATAAATTATTTAATCCCCCCCATCGGCTTACAGATAGTCAGATATGCACCAGACTCGAGTACACACAGAGAGAAACATGGATGTGTGATCTATCCATTTTGAAAGTAAGAAGGTCGGGTCGTTAACTCACATCAAGCTGACCTACTGATGACCCATAGCTGTCCGAGAGGCTCTGTGTGTGTGTTTGCTTGTGTCAGTGCTTGTGTCTGTGCGTGTGTGTGTGCATGTGTGTGTGCATGTGTGTGTGTCACTGCCAAATCAAGTAGAGAACCCAGCTTTCAGTTTCAACGGTACTAACATGTTCTTCAGGGACAGAGAGAGCCATTGGTCAGATGCCCCTATACCCTCTAAACAAAAAGGAATCTTCATATCCACTTAAAACTAATAAAGATACAGCACATACAGTAAGCTGTATAGCAGGGCTTATTCCATGGAGGGCCTAGTGTCTGCTTGTTTTTGGTTTTCCTTTAAATTAAGACCTACAGTAGACAGATAGGTGAGGGGAGGTCCTTACAAATCAGTAACCTTAACTCTTCAATCAAGGACAAGGGAATAGCGAAAAACGCACAGACACGTATGGCCTTCCATTGAATGAGTTTGTCTGTATAGTGTAGACAGAGAGACAGACACCTTTTTATTTTTGTTTATGGAGGTATAAAAATTATAATCTTCCCATGTTTCTCTCTGTCTTGAATGTCTCAGAGCAGATATACAATAATGAATGAGAATCAGAGAGAGCGACAGAGAGTAGCCTGCGACAGCAGAAGCTCCCTGTTGGAGCCTCCTGTGACAGAAGCTGTGTGGAAATGAATTTGGACTGCAGCCACTGTGAATGACCATATCAGATTACCCCTTTGCAAATACCCCAAATTAAGAGTAGAAGAGGAAGGACTACCGGCTTGCTCTATTAGCCACCTAGAGAGATAGTTGACACTTAATCTCCCTCAGAATGGCTGTGGCCCTTTCCCAAATAGAACCCTATTATCTATACAGCGCACTACTTTAGACCAGAGCATTATGGGCCCTGAGCAAAAGCAGCAAACTATAAAGGGAAGATTTCCATTTAGGACGCAGCCAGGAAGAGCCTGACGACCATCAAGCCCAGCCTGACAAAGACTTTCTGCAGGAATGGATGATATTTGTAACAAGCCAACTGACCAACCACCGGGTTTTTATAATGTGTGTGTGTGTCTCAAATGGCACAGTATTCCCTATATAGTGCACTACTTTTGACCAGGGTCTATGGTACTCTAGTCAAAGGTAGTGCACTATGGAGGAAATAGGGTGTCATTTGGGATGCTTATAGCAGTGGCGTGCCGTGGGCCTGGGGCCTGGGCCTTCAGTGAGGTACTATACAGTCCCACCCGAAATAATCCACCTCTTATTACCATCATTATGATGCCATGGCTTTAGACACTATACATTTAGACAGAAACGCAGTATAACCAGGCGTTGCGTCACCTTGAAATTGACAAATTGACATTTTGGGGTAAACAGTGTTTACCCAAAAACATGACACAATCAATGAGTCTTTTCAATATTTCCCTTCAGCTTTTCATTGTGCAGCTCCGTTGCCCTGCGCGCTTGTTCTTTGAGCTGTAGATCCACTCCGGTGTCCCCAAAAGTTTTCAAAAGCACCATTGCTTGTAAGTGCCCAGCCGTACTTTGGTGTTTCGTTGCTGCCTTGGTTAGACAACTCAAGTTTGCAAAGCCAGTGTGGCTCCAAACACCAAATCGATCACTTGCAAATAATAGGCATTCCCAGCAGTGCAGTTTGCAGTGCTTCCCGGAGCCTGTGAGCCATTGACAGCGCTCGTAGTTGAAACCTTGGAAGTGGCGAGCGAAAGAATCCCTTTCCCGCCTGTGACAGGCTTTGTGGCGTCGGGCGACCTCTCCTTACAATGTCTAACTTTTCTTGAAAAGTTCGTCTTGAGAATGGCGTTATAATTATATCCTCGACCAAATCGATATCTTCTCCTCCTTCCGCCATTGTGAGTTGAAAAAACAGCTTAGTAGTACGCAAATTAATTTGTTTATCAAATTCAGTTTCCTAGATCTGCATATACCTGCCCATTGGACCTGCCTCTCAATATTGGTAATCCAATCAAAAGACGTGCACGCACTACGCCTGCTAGCTGGCTCCTGTGTAACACTGGAGCCAGCCAGCAGGCGTACAATAGCCAACTCTAAAGCTGATTGGTTGACACTAAATGTTCATTTCCATTCACTATAAGCTACAAGCGCCCGCACTGTTGATTCTGAAGGCCTGAGGGCAGATTTTAGACCCCTGGCAACACATGATGGCTGAATATGATTGGATAAAAGATCTAACATAAAGACCAGCCCTCCAAATCTCAACCTGGGGCTGGAAGCAGTGCAACCAAGAGGAAAGCTATGAAATGAAGAGTATAAATCTTACTCTGGGGAATAATTTAATACATATTTGTGGGAAAATATATTTAAAAAAAATTATATTCTGATGATGTTTAGGCCAGCAGAGAAGGCCTTGCAGGCCCTGACGGCCCACCAATGGCTTATAGTGTCTCTGGGGTTGAGGGGGAGAGAGAGAAGATGAAGAGATATTTGCTGATTAACATCGTGAGGTGCTAAAGCTAGGATAAGGATTTACGCTGTCATCCAGGTCAAAGATTATCTACAGTTGAAGTCGGAAGTTTACAAACACTTAGGTTGGAATCATTAAAACTCCACAAATGTCTTGTTAACAAACTACAGTTTTGGCAAGTCTGTTAGGACATCTACTTCGTGCATGACACAAGTCATTTTTCCAACAATTGTTAACAGACAGATTATTTCATTTATAATTCACTGTATCACAATTCCAGTGGGTCAGAAGTTTACATACACTAAGGTGACTGTGCCTTTAAACAGCTTGGAAAATTCCAGAAAAGTATGTCAAGGCTTTAGAAGCTTCTGATAGGCTAATTGACATAATTTGAGTTGAATTGGTGGTGTACCTGTGGATGTATTTCGAGGCCTAGCTTCAAACTCAGTGCCGCTCAGGTAGGAGACGCGTTCTGTTTCCTGGAGATGAACGTCCTTTGGTGTGAAAGTGCAAATAATTCCCAGAACAATAGCACAGAATCTTGTGAAGATGCTGAAGGACACAGGTACAAAAGTATCTATATCCACAGTAAAACGAGTCCTATATCAACATAACCTGAAAGGCTGCTCAGCAAGGAAGAATCCACTGCTCCAAAACCGCCATAAAAAGTGAGACCACGGTTTGCAACTGCACATGAGGACAAAGATCATACATTTGGAGAAATGTCCTCTGGTCTGATGAAACAAAAATTGAACTGTTTGGCCATAATGACCATCGTTATGCTTGGAGGAAAAAGGGGGAGGCTTGCATGCCGAAGAACACCATCCCAACCGTGAAGCACGGGGATGGCAGCATCATGTTGTGGGAGTGCTTTGCTGCAGGAGAGACTGGTGCACTTCACAAAATAGATGGCATCATGTGGGAGGAAAATTATGTGGATATATTGAAGCAATATCTCAAGACTTCAGTCAGGAAGTTTGTTGCAAATGGGTCTTCCAAATGGACAATGACCCTAAGCATACTTCCAAAGTTGTGGCAAAATGGCTTAAGGACAACAAAGTCAAGCTATTGGAGTGGCCATCACAAAGCCCTGACCTCAATCCTATAGAAAATGTGTGTGTGCAGAATGAAAAAAGATGGTGCGAGCAAGGAGGACTACAAACCGGACTCAGTTACTCCAGCTCTGTCATGAGGAATGGGCCATGCCCTCTGTAGCTCCTTTGTCTTGCTCACGTTGAGGGAGAGGTTGTTGTCCTTGCACCACACTGCCAGGTCTCTGACCTCCTCCCTATAGGCTGTCTCATCTTTGTTTGTGATCAGGCCTACCACTGTTGTGTCATCGGCAAACTTAATGATGGTTTGGAGTCGTGCTTGGCCATGCAGTCGTGGGTGAACAGGGAGTACAGGAGGGAACTTAGCACGTACATCTGAGGGGCCCCCGTGTTGAGTATCAGCGTGGCAGATGTGTAGTTGCCTACTCTTACCACCTGGGGGTGGCCCGTCAGGTAGTCCAGGATCCAGTTGCAGAGGTAGGTGTTTAGTCCCAGGGTCCTTTGCTTAGTCATGAGCTTTGAGGGCACTGTGGTGTAGAACCCTGAGCTGTAGTCAATGAATTGCGTTCTCACATAGGTGTTCCTTTTGTCCAGGTGTGAAAGGGCAGTGTGGAGTGCAATACAGATTACATCATCTGCAGATCTGTTAGTGCGGTATGCAAATTGGAGTGGGTCTAGGGTATCTGGGATAATGGTGTTGATGTGAGCCATGACCAGCCTTACAAAGCATTTCAAGGCTACAGACGTGAGTGCTACAGGTCGGTAGTCATTTAGACAGGTTACCTTGGTGTTCTTGGCACAGGGACTATGGTGGTCTGCTTGAAACATGTTGTTATTACAGACTCAGACAGGGAGAGGTTGAAAATTTCAGTGAAGACACTTGCCAGTTGATCAGCGCATGCTCGGAGTACACGTCCTGGTAATCCTTCTTGCCCTGCGGCCTTGTGAATTTTGACCTGTTTAAAGGTCTTACTCACATCGGCTGCGGAGAGAGTGATCACACAGTCGTCCAGAACAGCTGACGCTCTCATGCATCTTTCAGTGTTACTTGCCTCGTCTGGTAGGCTCGTGTCCCTCGGCAGCTCTCGGCTCTGCTTCCCTTTGTAGTCTGTAATAGTTTGCAAGCCCTGCCATATCTGACAAGCGTCAGAGCCGGTGTAGTACGATTCGATCTTAGTCCTATATTGACGCTTTGCCTGTTTGATGGTTCGTCGGAGGGCATAGCGGGATTTCTTATATGCTTCCGGGTTATAGTCCCGCTCCTTGAAAGCGGCATCTCTCCCCTTTAGGTCAGTGCAAATGTTGCCTGTAATCCATGGCTTCTAGTTGGAGTATGTACATGATGGTAACTTCTGGTGGTAGCTCTATTGGCAGCACTTGATAGTGTCTGTTGTAATGGATACATCAGGCTTCCATTGTTCTCAGAATAGAATTTTCGGCTGTTGTCGGTACTTGCGTCCCAGGTTTACATCATTTCTAGCTGCAGACTAGTAATTCGTATCTATGATTTGCTTTTATCCTTTATGGATCGATAGTCTCAGAGTTGAATCATTTCCAACCGTGTAGCCAATGCTCCACGTGGTATGGTTTTCTATTCTTGGTACTCAACTATTCGCAATCACAGCTCCCGCTGTGGGTTCGCTCAGTCTGAAGAGGATTTCCACAGGAGGGGGTTTTATTCGTAACAATAGAAAAGGGTGGTTCCATGACGCCAGATCATGTCTGTGCTCACGGGGGCGTGGCTGCTGACTAGTTAAACTTTACGGGGAATACATTTCGCTCAAAATTAAAGGTTAACATCACATTACATCATTTCCTAAATAGTTTCTCCTTTACTCTTTCATTGTATACATAGAATTACATGCAAAAACCATAATTGAGAAATATACTCATTCAGAGACATAGTTCTGTGTGTTTCCTGTCCTTCTTGAGGTCACCAAATAAAACACACTCAGCATAACTGTCCCTTAAGTGTCCACTGACCCTTCCCACATTCTCACAAGTGGACATATAATTTCATTTCCCCATTTTGAGGATTTAGGAGTTCGGCCACGTGAAATCCTTTGTTCACTTTGTGTTATCTCTCTCTGCATGAAAAAGGGGAGAGATTCTCCGCCAGGAATTTACGACCTGAGATAACAGGACCTTGGTGTAGGAGAGAGTGAGAGAGGGGGAAGCCATGACCTACACCACAAAAATGGCCATGTCATGACAGTGTTATGTAGACAGCTACGAAAAATACAGACGAAAACTCTCTAGGTAGCTTGTGTGGTCTACAGCTTATCATGAGATTCTCTACCTCAGGCGAGCAAAACCTTGACACTTCCTTAGATATCATGTACCAGCTGTTGTTTACATATATGGATAGGCCCCCGCCCCATGTCTTACCAGAGGCTGTTGTTCTGTCCTGCCGATAGAGTGTATAACCCGCCAGCTGATGTTCATAATGTATTCGTTCAGCCACAACTCAGTGAATCATAAGATATTACAGTTTTTAATGTCCCGTTGGTAGGTTATATGGGCTTTCAGGCACCCTGATCTTTTTATGTGAAATCTCTGAAGTTTCCTTCTCCAGCGAATGACGGGGATCTGGGCCTGGTCTGGTGTCTGTGGTATATCCCTCCCATCCAACTCATTGAAGAAAAACTCTTAGTCTAATATTAGGTGAGTAATTGCAGTTCTGATGTCCAGAAGCTCTTTTCGGTCATAAGAGACGGTAGCAGCAACATTATGTACAAAGCAGGTTACGAACAATGCAGAAAAACAAACAAAATATCAGGGTTGGTTAACTTCTCTGGGATATGTGGGACGCTAACGTCCCACTTGGCCAAAAGCCAGTAAAAATGCAGAGCTCCAAATTCAAATATATTACTATAAATATCTAACTTTCATGAAATCACACATGAAAGACAACAAATTAAAGCTACACTTGCTGTGATTCCAGCCAAAGAGAGGAGTAACAAAAAGCAGAAATAGAGCTAAAATTATTCACTAACCTTTGATGATCTTCATCATATGACACTCATAGGACATCATGTTACACAATACATGTATGTTTTGTTCGTATTTATATCCAAAAATCTGAGTTTAGGCTCGACGCTACTGTCTCACTTGGCAAAAAGCCAGAGAAAATGCAGAGCGCCAAATTCAAATTAACTTCTACTTCATCACAATCCCGGATCCGGGAGCACACCCATCAGTAAAAAAGCTGACTAGCATAGCCTAGCATAGCGTCACAAGTAAATACTAGCATCTAAATATCATTAAATCACAAGTCCAAGACACCAGATGAAAGATACACATCTTGTGAATCCAGCCATCATTTCTGATTTTTAAAATGTTTTTACAGGGAAGACACAATATGTAAATCTATTAGCTAAACACAATAGCAAAAGACACACCTTTTTTTCCACCATTTTCTTCCTGCATAGGTATCACAATTTCGACCAAATAAAGATATAAATAGCCACTAACCAAGAAACAACTTCATCAGATGACAGTCTGATAACATATTTATTGTATAGTATATGTTTTGTTAGAAAATTGTGAATATTTCAGGTATAAATCATAGTTTACCATTGCAGCCACCATCACAACTCTCAACAAAGCAACTAGAATAACTACAGAGAGCAACGTGAATTACCTAAATACTCATCATAAAACAACATAAAACAAGGCTATGCTAGGTAAAGTGCCGCCTTATCTCAGTTCACTGGTCACGATGGCTACACCCACCCGTAGCACGCGCTCCAGCAGGTGTATCTCACTGATCATCCCTAAAGCCAAAACTTCATTTGGACGCCTTTCCTTCCAGTTCTCTGCTGCCTGCGACTGGAACGAATTGCAAAAATCTCTGAAGTTGGAGACTTTTATCTCCCTCAACAACTTTAAAAATCTGCTATCCGAGCAGCTAACCGATCGCTGCAGCTGTACATAGTCCATCTGTAAACTACCCACCCAATTTACCTACCTCACCCCCATACTGCTTTTATTTATTTACTTTTCTGCTCTTTTGCACACCAGTATCTCTTCTTGCACATGATCATCTGATGATTTATCACTCCAGTGTTAATCTGCTAAATTGTAATTACTCGATTTATTGCCTACCTCATGCCTTTTGCACACATTGTATATAGATTCTCTTATTTTCTACCATGTTATTGACTTGTTTATTGTTTACTCCATGTGTAACTATGTGTTGTTGTCTGTTCACACTGCTATGCTTTATCTTGGCCAGGTCGCAGTTGCAAATGAGAACTTGTTCTCAACTAGCCTACCTGGTTAAATAAAGGTGAAATAAAAAATAAATAAATAAATAAAACATTTATGAAAAATACACAGCGTACAGCAAATGAAAAACAAAGATCTTGTGAATCCAGCCAATATTTCAGATTTTTTAAGTGTTTTACAGCAAAAATACAATATAGCATTATATTAGCTTACTACAATAGCCAACCACACAACATCATTGATTCAAGCCAACAATAACGAATAAACCAGCAAAAGATATTAATTTTTTCACTAACCTTCTCAAACTTCTTCAGATGAACATCATTTTCCTAACATCATTTTACACAATACATATAGAGTTTGTTCGAAAATGTGCATATTTAGCAGCACAAATCGTGGTTATACAATGAGAATAGTAGCCAAGCTGCCAACAATATGTCGGGAGAAATGTTGGGAGAGGCACCTAATCTAATCAGTAACTAAGTTTAAACTTGACTAAAAAATACAGGTTGGACAGCAAATGAAAGATACATTAGTTCTTAATGCAATCGCTATGTTAGATTTTTAAAATTAACGTTACTACGACATACAGCGAGACCGCACCGAAATGAATGGCGGAATATGAGTTTTACATTTTACAACAGAACAACGAATTAACATCATAAATAGTTCTTACTTTTTGATGAGCTCCCATCAGAATCTTGGGCAAGGTGTCCTTTTTCCAAAATAATCGTTGCTCGGTTGTAGATTGTCGTCTTCAACTTTGGAATTAGCAGTAAACATTAGCCATGTGGGCTAGACGTGCCCAACTCACTAGAACGCAGCACAAATAAATACCCGAAAATCGCAATATACTGATATAAACTGATATAACTCGGTTTAAAATAACAACATTATGATGTCTTTAAACTATATTGAAAAAACATACTTTACGATGATATGGTCACATGTATTAAATAAAATCTAAACCGGAGATGTTAGTCGTCCATAACGACAGCTAAACAGAAGGCAAATCCATGTCCTCTTTCGCGCGCTCCAGAAACAGGAAATGGACGGTCACGTCATACAAAGAGCTTTAATTCCACCTCAGACCAAGATAGACACAAAATGTCTTCTCTCACCGCCTCTTGACAACCAGGGGAAGGTGTATGAAGTGTACGTAGACTCTTACGTTCATTGCCCATGTATAGGCATGAAATTGAACAGAGCATCGATTTCTGACATTCCACTTCCTGGTCAGGAAATGTGCTGCAGAAGGAGTTCTGTTTCACTCAGAGAAATAATTCAAACGGTTTTAGAAACTAGAGAGTGTTTTCTATCCAATAGTAATAATAATATGCATATTGTACGAGCAAGAATTGAGTACGAGGCCATTTGAAATGGGCACGATTTAACTGGCTACTCAATACTGCCCCTTGCAGCCATAAGAAGTTAATTTGGGAACGAAATTATTACAAAGTGCAAACAGCACCCCCTATTGAGAAAAGGTTAATTACTATAAAAATTACTATAAAAATCAAACTTTCATTAAATCACACATGAAGATACCAAATTAAAGCTACACTGGTTGTGAATCCAGCCAACATGTCAGAATTCAGATAGGCTTTTTGGCGAAAGCAAACGATGCTATTATCTGAGTTAGCACCATTGTAAACAAAGAGAGATAAGCATATTTCAACCCTGCAGGCGCGACACAAAGCGCAGAAATAAAAATATAATTCATGCCTTACCTTTGACGAGCTTCTGTTGTTGGCACTCCAATATGTCCCATAAACATCACAAATGGTCCTTTTGTTCGATTAATTCCATCGATATATATCCAAAATGTCCATTTATTTGGCTCGTTTGATCCAGAAAAACACCGGTTCCAACTCGTGAAACATGACAAAATATCTCAAAAGTTACCTGTAAACTTTGCCAAAACATTTCAAACTACTTTTGTAATAGAACTTTAGGTATTTTCTAACGTAAATAATCGGTAGAATTGAAGACCGGATGATCTGTGTTCAATACAGGATTAAAACAATCTGCAGCATGCTTTCTGGTCACTCGCCTCTATCTAACAGGACACTTCAAGTGACCCTGATTCAAAATGGCCGTACTTCTTCATTACACAAAGGAAAAACCCTCAACTAATTTCTGAAGACTGTTGACATCCAGTGGAAGCGGTTGGGGGTGCAAGAAGGTCAATTAGAAATCTGGATTCCCAATGAAAAACTATTAATAAGACAGTGACCTCAAAAAAAGAAAAATCTGAATGGTTTGTCCTCTGGGTTTCGCCTGCTAAATAAGTTATGTTATACTCACAGACATGATTCAAACAGTTTTAGAAACTTCAGAGTTTTCCATCCAAATCTACTAATAATATGTATATCTGTCACGTTCCTGACCTATTTCTGTTAGTTTGTTATATGTGTTAGTTGGTCAGGACGTGAGTTTGGGTGGGCATTCTATGTTTTCTGTTTCTGTGTTGGTTTTTTGGGTTGCCTGGTATGGCTCTTAATTAGAGGCAGGTGTTTGGCGTTCCTCTAATTAAGAGTCATATTTAGGTAGGCGTTGTCACAGTGTTCGTTGTGGGTGATTGTCTTCCGTGTCTGTGTCTGTACACCACGCGGGACTGTTTACGGTTTGTTCGTTTTGTGTAGCCTATGTTTCCTATTCGTGCGTTCTTCTTGTTTTATGTAAGTTCGTCGTCTAGGTCTGTCTACACCGTTTGTTGTTTTGTTAGTTTAGTCAAGTTCGTGTTTTCTTTAATAAATTATGTGTTCAAACTCCACTGCGCCTTGGTTCGATCAATACTCCTCCTCTTCAGATGAAGAGGAGGAGGACTGCCGTTACAGAATCACCCACCAAATCTCCAGAACCAAGCAGCGGAGTAAACGGAGTAAGGGACAGAAAAAGAAGGAGGAATGGACTTGGGACGATGTATTGGACGGGAAAGGTTGCTACACATGGGAGGAGATCCTGGCTGGTAGGGATCGCCTCCCATGGGAACAGCTGGAGGCACTGAGGAAAGCAGAGGCAACCGGAGAAGGGAACCGGAGTTATGAGGGGACGCGTCTTGCACGGAAGCCCAAAAAGCCCGTGAGTAACACCCAAAAATTTCTTGGGGGGGGCTAAGAGGTAGTGGGCCAAGGGCAGGTAGGAGACCTGCGCCCACTTCCCAGGCTTACCGTGGAGAGCGGGAGTACGGGCAGGCGCCGTGCTACGCAGTAGAACGCACGGTGTCTCCTGTACGAGTGCATAGCCCAGTGCGGGTTATTCCACCTCCCCGCACTGGTAGGGCTAGATTGGGCATTGAGCCAGGTGTCATGAGGCCGGCTCAACGCGTCTGGTCTCCAGTGCGTCTCCTTGGGACGGCATACATGGCACCTGCCTTACGCATGGTTTCCCCGGTTCGCCTACATAGCCCGGTGCGGGTTATTCCACCTCCCCGCACTGGTCGGGCGACCGGGAGCATTCAACCAGGTAAGGTTGGGCAGGCTCAATGCTCAAGAGAGCCAGTACGCCTGCACGGTCCGGTATTTCCGGCGCCACCTCCCCGCCCCAGCCTAGTACCTACAGTGCCTACACTACGCACTAGGCTACCAGTGCATTTCCAGAGCCCTGTTCCTTCTCCATGCACTCTCCCTGTAGTGCGTGTATCCAGTTCGGTGCCTCCAGTTCCGGCACCACGCACTAAGCCTCCTGTGCGTCTCAAGAGCCCTGTACACACTGTTTCTTCTCCCCCTACTAATCCTGATGTGCTTGCCCTCAGCCCGGTGCCACCAGTGCCGGTACCACGCACCAGGTATAGAGTAGGCTTTGAGAGTCCAGTGTGCCCTGTCCCTGCTCCCCGCACTAGTATGAAGGTGCGTGTCCTTAGCCTGGTGCCTCCAGTTCAGGCACCACGCACCAGGTCTACAGTGCGCCTTATCCGGCCAGAGCCATCCGTCTCCCCAGCGCCATCTGAGCCATCCGTCTCCCCAGCGCCATCTGAGCCATCCGTCTTCCCAGCGCCATCTGAGCCATCCGTCTCCCCAGCGCCGTCTGAGCCATCCGTCTGCAATGAGCCTGCAAAGCCGCCCGTCTGCCATGAGCCTGCAAAGCCGCCCGTCTGCCATGAGCCTACAGAGCCATCCGCCAGACAGGAGCCGCTAGAGCCGCCCGCCAGACAGGAGCCGCTAGAGCCGTCCGTCAGACAGGATCTGCCAGAGCCGCCAACCAGACAGGATCTGCCAGAGCCGCCAACCAGACAGGATCTGCCAGAGCCGCCAACCAGACAGGATCTGCCAGAGCCGCCAGCGAGCCATGAGCAGCCAGAGCCGTCAGAGAGCCATGAGCGTCCAGAGCCGTCAGAGAGCCATGAGCGTCGAGAGCCGTCTGCCAGCCATGAGCGTCGAGAGCCGTCAGCCAGCCATGAGCGTCGAGAACCGTCAGTGAGCCATGAGCGTCCAGAGCCTTCAGCCTGCCATAAGCGTCGAGAGCCGTCAGCCAGCCATGAGCGTCGAGAGCCGTCAGCCAGCCATGAGCGTCGAGAGCCGTCAGCCTGCCATGAGCGTCCAGATCCGTCAGTCAGCCATGAGCTGCCCTTCAGCCAGAAACGGCTATATACCCAGAACTGCCCCTCAGTCCAGAGCTGTCTCTCTGTCCGGAGCTGCCTTTCAGTCCGGAGTTGCCCCTCTATCCTGATCTCCCTCTCTATCTTGAGCTACCTCTATATTCTGATCTATCCCTCTGTCTTGTGCTATCCCTCTGTCTTCATCTATCTCTCTGTCCCGGTGCTGTCCCTGTCATTGATGTTACTAGCTGGCAGTTGAATTTGGGTATGCTTTTCATCCAAAGGTGAAAATGCTGCCCCCTATCCCAGAGAAGTTAAGAGCCGATAAGACGGCAGCCATCCCCTCCGGCGCCATCTTTTGTTACATAGTGGGACTGTCATTTGCTTTCAACTGGACAATGACCCTACACACCTCCAAGCTGTGTAAGGGCTATTTGACCAAGAAGGAGAATGATGGAGTGCTGCATCAGATGACCTGGCCTCCACAATCACCTGACCTCAACTCAATTGGGACGAGTTGGACTGCAGAGTGAAGCAGCCAACATGTGCTCAGCCTATGTGGGAACTCCTTCAGGACTGTTGGAAAAGCAGGTGAAGCTGGTTGAGAGAATGCCAAGAGTTTGCAAAGATTTTATCAAGGCAAAGGGTGGCTACTTTGAAGAATCTAAAATATATGTTGATTTGTTCAACACTTTTTTGGTTAATGCATGATTCCATATGTTATTTCATAGTTTTGATGTCTTCACTATTATTCTAAAATGTAGAAAATAGTAAAGCAAATACTTTAATCACTATGTGTGTCCAAACTTTTGACTGGTACTATATGTTGAAGAGGGTGGGGCTGCATCCCTGTCTCACCCCCCAGCCCTGTGGAAAGCAACGTGTGTGTTTTTTGTCAATTTTAACCACACACTTGTTTTTTGTGTACATGGATTTTATAATGTCATAACATTTTCACCCAACACCCCTTTCCACACATTTGTATAGCAGACCATCATGCCAAATTGAGTCAACAAGTCAACAAAGCATTATAAGTATTTGCCTTTGTTTTGGTTTGTGTATTTGTCAATTATGGTGTGCAGGGTGAACATTTTTCTGTATTGTTTTCGTAATTCACCATAGTGAAGGCGTAGACTCAGGTTTTCTGGGACTCTATGTTTTTGTTGGACAGGTTTCTCAATTTCTTTCTTCGGTTTGTACATTCTTCATCAAACCATTTGTCATTGTTGTTCATTTTCTTAGGTTGTCAACTTTAAATTTTTGATTTGATAGGGAAGCTGAGAGGTCAAATATACTGTTTAGGCTTTCTACTGCCAAGTTTACACCGTCACTATTACAGTGAAATGTTTTGTCCAGGAAGTTGTCTAAAAGGGATTGAATTAGTTGTTGCCTAATTGTTTTTGGTAGGTTTCTACACTACTTTCCTTCCATCTATAGCATTTCTTAATATTGTGTAGTTCCTTTGGCTTTGATGCCTACCATAGGAGTCCTCTCGATGCCTACCATTGACTATGTACATGCTCATCATCCGACAGAGCAACAGGAGTTGTGACCCATTTTTGTTGTTTGTTTTGCTATAGTTGTGTCTAGGGGAGCATATGGGGGAGGGAATGCTGTCAACTCCAGGTTCTTGTCCAGTTCTTGCATTTAGGCTACCACAGACTAGTACATGTCCTTGGGCCTGGAAATTGTTGATCTCCCCCTCTAGGATGGAGAAGCTGTCGTCGTTAAAGTATGGGGATTCTATTTGGGGGACATGGGTACCACGTATGAGGACAGTTTTCTCTGTTTCCTTATTCATTTCTAGCCAGATGTAAAATGTTCCTGTTTTGACTAATTTAATAGAGTGGGTTAAGTCTGCTCTATACCAAATTAGCATACCCCCTGAGTCTCTTCCCTGTTTCTCACATGGTAGTTTCGTGGATGGGAATAACAGGTCTCTGTAACCTAGAGGGCAACCAGTGGGTTTGTCTCCTCTATACCATGTTTCTTGTAGGATGACAGTGTCTGTATTTCTGATTTCTTTGGTGAAGTCAGGGTTCTTCCTCTTTATGCCAAAGGCAGATAACCTCAGACCTTGTATATTCCAGGATGAGATAGTAAAAGCTTTGTGTTCCATAGTGTCTAGTGTTGTTTTTGTGTGATTTAGGCCTGGACCATTCCTCAAGGTGTGAGCAGAGCATGTTTCCTGCTGGGCCCTCAGGTTGTTTGTGCCCGTGTGAAATATAATGTGGCTGGGGGACCCTAGTCTGTCCTCTGACAACAGCTCTAGAGCATGCCTAGTGTTGGGGACCAGAGTTTAGCCACTTTGTGTTCAGGAAAAAGTTTATTCTCTTGAATGTATTTGCCATTTGAGTCAATGAGGAGCACAATCTCTGGCTTTTGTGTTTCCTCAGTGGATGTGCGGGGGTTGTCAGGAGAGCTATCAGGGAAGCTGACAGGGGGGTGATATGAGGGGGTGGGGTCTGTTGGGTTGGTGGGTCCTGTCTTGTCTGTCCCATTGTGGTGTTGAGGTTATGGTGCGGGTTTGAGGTGGGCTGTTCTGCTGGCTTCTCTGGGGGAGTGTCCTGCTCTCTGTCACACCTCAGCTTTCTCACCTCATCCTTCAGTGCTGTCACTTGGCCATACGTGTTTCTTTCTCTCCCCCTTCAATGCTGTTAGCTGTGCCATGTGTTCCTCGCTCTCCTTCACTGCATTTAGCTGTGCCATGTGTTCCTCGCTCTCCTTCACTGCTGTTAGCTGTGTCATGTGTTCCTCTCTCTCCTTCACTGCATTTAGCTGTGCCATGTGTTCCTCTCTCTCCTCCTTCACTGCATTTAGCTGTGCCATGTATTCCTCGCTCTCCTCCTTCACTGCATTTAGCTGTGCCATGTGTTCCTCTCTCTCCTCCTTCACTTCATTTAGCTGTGCCATGTGTTCCTCTCTCTCCTCCTTCACTGCATTTAGCTGTGCCATGTGTTCCTCTCTCTCCTCCTTCACTGCATTTAGCTGTGCCATGTGTTCCTCTCTTTCTTCTTTAAGTTCTCTCACCTCAGTCCGTAGAGCAGCCAGCTCTCTCAGACAGCCGTCCATCTCCACCTTCCACCCTCCGGGTCTTGTTGTGGGGTGTTGTGCTGGTCTGTTCTGTCTGGATTGTATGGACTAGCTCTCTGAGCTCCACCATGTCTCTCTCCAGCTCTGTGAATGTATCCCTCTCAATGATGGAGGAGCAGTGCAGTTGTGGGATCTGGGTGTGTTCTGTGCTGGGGAGGTTGACTATCCTCATCTGCAGAACAGTTTGAAGCGATGTGCCCTCCTTCCTGGCTGAGTCGTTTACGAGCTCCCTGTGACTAGGAAGAAGAGCAGTTCATGTCTGTTTTATTGGCGTTGTCATTGTAAAACCAAACTTCCTTGAAACTGATGTTAAAGACATACTGTAGCTATTTGTGTGTGTCTGAAGAAATTTTGAAGATGCTATGGCTGATAAAACAAATCAATAAAATGGGTTAACTTTTGTCCTTTGACGAAAATGTAATTTATTTAGTTGTCAAGAAAGCTGTTATTTAGGACAACCATACAATACTACAAAATAGAGATGAAATATTTTGTTCTAGGTGAAGGTCTTAATGAATGGTATCCCACTGGGCACAGATGTCAGTTCAACGTCTAGTTTTGATTTATTTACATTTGGCTGAGTTGTCAACTAACGTGGATTCAGAGTGAAATCAACAAAACATTTTACCATGTCATTGGATTTAGCTAAAAAGTTGAATATAAAAAAGACAAGATTTTTGGGTTGAAATAATGTGGAACATGTTTTGATTCAACTACGTTTCAAGTAGACCACCACAGTCCCTGTGCCCAAGAATGCCAGTGGGGGGCAAAAAGTAGTGTCAACATTTGTACATGTAAATTAAGCAGGCTCCACTTCAGACTTTTTTAAGAAGAAAAAAACACTAGTTGAACAGAACAGTGACAATCAAGGGGTTTAGAAGTTCATTGGCTTCCATCACAGTGGGGATGCAGGAACTCAAAACTATGTTCTGCCTCAAGTTATTCTGTTTCCACTGTCGAGACTCTCGCCACAAGTTATTCTGTTTCCACTGTCGAGACTCTCGCCACAAGTTATTCTGTTTCCACTGTCGAGACTCTCGCCACAAGTTATTCTGTTTCCACTGTCGAGACTCTCGCCACAAGTTATTCTGTTTCCACTGTCGAGACTCTCGCCACAAGTTATTCTGTTTCCACTGTCGAGACTCTCGCCACAAGTTATTCTGTTTCCACTGTCGAGACTCTCGCCACAAGTTATTCTGTTTCCACTGTCGAGACTCTCGCCACAAGTTATTCTGTTTCCACTGTCGAGACTCTCGCCACAAGTTATCTATCTATCGTTAACTCAAGCTGAGACACTTTCATGAAGGCGCCAGAGGGTAGGGCTGCCATCTTATCGGCGCTCAACCAATCAATTGTTTGGTACATAATGTTGCTTCTACCGTCACTTATGACCTAAAAGAGCTTCTGGACATCAGAACTGGGATTATTCACTGGGATTTTTTTCAATGAGTCGGACACAAGGGATATACTGCAGACACCCGACCAAGCTCCGATCCCTGTGATTTGCTGGAGAAAGAAACTGAGATTTCGAGGCAAAAGATCAGGGTGGCTTGTGAGGATCAGGTGACAAGTGACTAATCTGCCCTTGCCTTCCATTTTGCTTGCTAAAGTTCAATCCGCTGGAAAATAAATGGGACGAACTGAAAGCACGTATATCCTACCAATGGGACATTAAAAACTGTAATATATTATGTTTCACCGAGTTGTGGCTGAACAACGATATTAACCTGTCTAGGATCAGCGTGGCGCTAGCGGCACACCCCCCCCCCCCCCCCCCCCACTGAAAAACCAGTGCCGTGAAATTCAAAAAAATTATTTTTTTAAAATATTTAACTTTCACACATTAAAGTCCAATACAGCTAATGAAAGACACAGATCTTGTGAATCCAGTCAACAGGTCCGATTTTTAAAATGTTTTACAGGGAAGACACAATATGTAAAGATGTACATCTATTACCTAAAAACACATTAGCATAATCCACCATCTTTTATTTGTCCACCAACACCAGTAGCCATCACCAATTCGGCTAAACTAAGATATTTATAGCCCCTAACCAACAAAAAAACTCATTAGATGACAGTCTGATAACATATTTATGGTATGGGATAGGTTTTGTTAGAAAAAAGTGCATATTTCAGGTAGATGGCATAGTTTACAATTGCACCCACCATCACAAATGGACTAGAATAATTACAATGAGCAACGTGTTTACCTAACTACTAATCATCAAACATTTCGTAAAAATACACAGCATACACGAATCGAAAGACACAGATCCTGTGAATACAGACAATATTTCAGATTTTCTAAGTGTCTTACAGCGAAAACACAATAAATCGTTATATTAGCTTAGCACATAGCAATTAGCAGCCCAGCATTGATTCTAGCCAAAGTGAGCGATAAAAGTCAACATCGCCAAAAGATATTAATTTTTTCACTAACCTTCTCAGAATTCTTCCGATGACACTCCTGTAACATCACATTACAACATGCATATACAGTTTGATCGAAAATGTTTATATTTAGCCACCAAAATCATGGTTAGACAATGTGAAATGTAGACAAGCTGGTAAAGAAAAAGTCCTTGCGCCACTTAGACAGTGATCTACTCTTATACATAAATACTCATAAACGTGACTAAAAAATATAGGGTGGACAGGGATTGATAGACAATTTAATTCTTAATACAATTGCGTTATTACATTTTTTAATTTATCCTTACTTTTCAATACAGTTTGCGCCAAGCGAAGCTACGTCAAAAAACATGGCGTCCTAAGCCACTAAAATGTTTCGACAGAAACACGATTTATCATAATAAAAATGTCCTACCTTGAGCTGTTCTTCCATCAGTATCTTGGGCAAAGGATCCTTTCTTGGGAGAAATCGTCTTTTGGTGGAAAGCTGTCCTCTTGCCATGTGGAAATGTCAACTGCGTTCGGGATGAACTGAAAAGCGTGCCCAACTTTTCACATCGTTGCAAAAATAAATGTCCCAAAATCGCACTAAACGGATATAAATTGCTATAAAACGCTTTAAATTAACTACCTTATGATGTTTTTAACTCCTATAACGAGTGAAAAGATGACCGGAGAAATATAACAGGCTAAACTAACGCTTGGAACAGGTGCGCGCCGGTGTCCTCTAGGCTCATGACGCAGCTCCCAAAGAATGACTAGCTTCAGGGTTTTTTCATTTGTAGGGCCTGTGAACGCGCAATCGACCCCGTTGGAATCGTCATCACGTAAAGGCATCCAGGGGAAGACGTAAGAAGTGTCCGTATAGTCATAGCAACGACAGTGCCCTTATAACTGACTTCAGAAGAGTGGCCAACATTTCTCAAATCTGACTCCATGTCAGGGAAATTGCTGTAGAATGGGCTCTGTTCCACTTAGAGACAAAATTTCAACTCCTATAGAAACTATAGACTGTTTTCTATCCAATAATAATAATAATATGCATATTGTACGATCAAGGATTTTGTGGGAAGCCGTTTAAAAAATTAGCCAAATTAGCATAAATAGTCTAAACAGCGCCCCCATCCCCAACAGGTTAAGAACATACAGCTGACGGGTTATACACTCCATCGGCAGGACAGAAAAGCAGCCTCTGGTAAGACATGGGGTGGGGGACTGTGCATTTATGTAAACAACAGCTGGTGCACGCTATCTAAGGAAGTCTCAAAGTTTTGCTCGCCTGAGGTAGAGTATCTCATGGTAAGCTGTAGATCCCACTATCTACCTAGAGAGTGTTCATCTGTGTTTTTCGTAGCTGTCTACATACATCCACAGAGTGAGGTTGGCACAAAAACCTCACTCAATGAGCTGTATTCCGCCATAAGCAAACAGGAAAACGTTCATCCAAAGGCAGGCTCCTAGTGGCCACTTTAATGCAGGGAAACGTAAATCAATTTCTATCAGCATTTTAAATGTGTAACCAGAGGGAAAGAAATTCTAGACCACTTTTACTCCACACACAGAGACGCATGCAAAGTTCTCCCTCACCCTCCATTTGGCAAATCTGACCATAACTCTATCCTCCTGATTCCTGCTTACAAGTAAAATTTGTGACTCCAGTGACTCAGTCTATAAAAAAGTGGTCAGATGAAGCAGATGCTAAAGTACAGGACTGTTTTGCTAGCACAGACTGGAATATGTTACAGGATTCATCCGATGGCATTGAGGAGTACATCACATCAGTCACCGGCTTCATTAATAAGTGCATAGTGGACGTGGTCCCCACAGTAACTGTACGTACATATCCCAACCAGAAGCCATGGATTACAGGCAACATTCGCACTGAGCTAAAGGGTAGAGCTGCCGCTTTCAAGGAGCGGGACTCGGAAGCTTATAAGAAATCCTGCAATACTTTCCGACAAACCATCAGACAGGTGAAGCATCAATGCATGTCTAAGATTGAATCCTACTACACCTGCTCCGACGCTGTTCGGATATGGCAGAGCTTACAAACTATTACAGACTACAAAGGGAAGCACAGCCGAGAGCTGCCCAGTGACACAAGCCTACCAGCCGAACTAAATAACTTATACAGTATGCTTGCTTCGAGACAAGTAACACTGAAACATGCATGAGAGCATCAGCTGCTCTGGATGACTTTGTGATCACGCTCTCCACAACCAATGTGAGTGAGACCTTTAATTATGGCTGCAAGCCCGACGTCGGTACACTTATGACAACAGCCAGCTCAAGTGCAGGGCGCGAAATTCAAAATATATATTTTTTAAATATTTTACTTTCACACATTAACAAGTCCAATACAGCAAAATGAAAGGTACACATCTTGTGAATCCAGCCAACATGTCCGATTTTTAAAATGTTTTACAGCGAAAACAGCACGTATATTTATGTTAGCTCACCACCAAATACAAAAAAAGGACAGACATTTTTCACAGCACAGATAGCATGCACAAAGCCAACCTAACTAACCAAGAACCAACCAAACTAACCAACAAACAACTTCATCAGATGACAGTCTTATAACATGTTATACAATAAATCTATGTTTTGTTCGAAAAATGTGCATATTTCAGGTATAAATCATAGTTTACATTGCAGCTACAATCAGAAATTGTACCGAAAGCAGACTGTCACGCCCTGGCCTTAGTATTCTTTGTTTTCTTTATTATTTTAGTGAGGTCAGGGTGTGACATGGGGAATGTTTGTGTTTTGTCGGTTTTGGGTGGTTATATGGTAAAGGGGGTGTTGGGTGTAGTGTATGGGTTTGTGTTGAGTGTATGTGTCTAGCTGTGTCTATGTTGGGTTTAGTTGTCTAGGAAAGTCTATGGTTGCCTGAATGGGTTCCCAATTAGAGACAGCTGATTTCTGTTGTCTCTGATTGGGAGCCATATTTAAGGTAACCATAGGCTTTAGTTTGTGTGGGTAATTGTCTATGTTATACGTTTGTAGCATGTGTGTGCACTACGTTCATAGCTTCACGGTCGTTTTATTGTTTTGTTAGTGTGTAAGTGTTTTGTTTCGTTTTGCCTTCGTCATCAATAAAAGGAAGATGGCTTATTTTCCAAATGCTGCGTTTTGGTCCGTCAATCCTTCACACGATCGTGACACAGACAAAATAATTACAGACACCAACGTCAAATATCTAATTACTCATCATAAAACATTTCTGAAAAATACATAGTGTACAGCAAATGAAAGACAGGCATCTTGTGATTCCAGCCAATATTTCCGATTTATTACGTGTTTTACAGCGAAAACACAATATAGCGTTATATTAGCTTACCACAATAGCCAGAAAGACAAGCCATTTCCCAGCAGTAAAAGTTAGCGATCGTAACAAACCAGCAAAGGATATATAATTTTTGACTAACCTTGATATTCTTTATCAGATGACAGTCTTATAACATCAGGCTATACATACACTTATGTTTTGTTCGAAAATTTGCATATTTAGAGCTGAAATCAGTGGTTATACATTTTTCCACAACGTCTAAACAGCAACGATATTTTCCTGACACGTTTTCTGACACACACATTCTGACAAAATAGCTATTCATAAACATAACAAAAAAATACATGTTGTATAGGAAATGATAGATCCATTAGTTCTTAATGAAATCGCAGTGTTAGAATTCTAAAAATAACTTCATTACGACATCCAGCTTCGGTATAGCTGAGTACCCCAAAGTTGGGCGCCGGCGACTAGTTCACATGCACGACAGATATATGAAATAGCATCATAAAATGTTTCTTACTTTTGGTGATCTTCCATCAGAATGTTGGACAAGGTGTCCTTTGTCAAGAACAATCGTTGTTTGGATTTAGAACGTTCATTTTCCCTCTTGAATTAGCAAGCACACTTGCCAAGTGGCTCGAAGCTCTCCATGTCAACAAACGGAAGAGAACGGAACACGGCAAAACTCCCGAAAAATTTTCAATAATCTGATGAAACTATATTGAAAAAACATACTTTACGATGATATGGTCACATGTATCAAATAAAATCAAAGCCAGAGATATTAGTCGCCTATGGCAGCTAAACGGAAGGCAGAACCAAGTCCCCTTTCGCGCTCTCCAGAAAACAGGAAATGGGCGGACACATCATACAGAGAGCTTGTATTCCACTTCAGACCAAGATTAACACGAAATGTCTTCTCTCACCGCCTCTTGACATCCAGGGGAAGGCGTATGAAGTGCACGTATACTAATACGTATCATGCCCATGTATAGGCAGGAAGTAGAACAGAGCATCGATTTCAGACTTTCCACTTCCTGGTCAGGAAGTTTGTGCCAAATGAGTTCTGTTTGACTCACAGATATAATTCAAACGGTTTTAGAAACTAGAGAGTGTTTTCTATCCAATAGTAATAATAATATGCAAATTGTACGAGCAACAATTGAGTACGAGGCCGTTTGAAATGGGCACCTTTTATCAGAGCTACTCAATACTGCCCCTGCAGCCATAAAAATTTAAACAGGTCAACGTTCACAAGGCCGCTGGGCCAGATGGATTACCAGAACGTGTACTCCAAGCATGCGCTTACCAACTGGCGAGTGTCTTCACTAACATTTTCAACCTCTCTCTGTCTTGTCTGTAATTCCAACATGTTTCAAGCATACCAACATAGTCCCCATACCCATAACACTTTGTATCCAAGAACACTAAGGTAACCTGCCTAAATGACTGCCGACCCGTAGCACTCATGTCTGTAGCCATGAATTGCTTTGAAAGGCTGGTCATGGCTCACATCAACACCATTATCCCAGAAACCCTTGATCCACTTCAATTTTCATACCGCACCAACAGATCCACAGATGATGCAATCTCTATTGCACTCCACACTGCCCTTTCCCACCTGGACAAAAGGAACACCTATGTGAGAATGCTATTCATTCACTACAGCTCAGCGTTCAACACCACAGTGCCCTCAAAACTCATCAGTAAGCGAAGGACCCTAGGACTAAACACCTCCCTCTGCAACTGGATCCTAGACTTCCTGATGGGCTGCCCCCAGGTGGTAAGGGTAGGTAACAACACATTCGCCACGCACATCCGCAACACGGGGGCCCCTCAGGGGTGTGTGCTCAGTCCCCTCCTGTACTCCCTATTCACTCATGACTGCACGGCCAGGCACATCTCAAAAACCATCAATAAGTTGGCTGATGATAAAACAGTGGTAGCCCTGATCACCGACAACGATGAGACAGCCTACAGGGAGCAGGTCAGAAACCTGACCGTGTGGTGCAAGGACAACAACCTCTCTCTAAATGTGATCAAGACAAAGGAGATGATTGTGGACTATAGGAAAAGGAGGACCGAGCACGCCCCCATTCTCATCGACGGGGCTGTAGTGGAGCAGATTGAGAGCTTCAAGTTCCTTGGCTCCATGGTCCAAGCACACCAAGACCAAAATCAAATCTAATTGTGTTTGGCAAATGCTTCGTAAACAACAGATAATGCAGAGAGTAAGAAAATAGAGAAATAATAGAAAAGTAATGACACTAATAATACAAGCAACATAAAAACACAATGAGTAACGATAACTTGGCTATATACAGTACACAGAGTACCAGTACCAAGTCGATGTGCAGGGTTACAAGGTAATTTAGGTACATACAGGGCCTTCAGAAAGTATTCATACCCCTTGACTCTTTCCACGTGTTGTTACAGCCTGAATTCAAAATGGATTAAATTGATTATTGATTTTTCTCACCCATCTACACACAATACCCCATGATGACAACTTTTTTCTTGTTGTTGGCCGATGTATTGAAAATGAAATACATAAATGTCTAATTTAAATAAGTATTTTTGACAGCTGTGAGACTTTCTCATTATTCTCTATAAGCTTTGCACACCTGGATTGTACAATTTGGGCACATTCTTCAAGCTCTGTCAAGTTGGTTGTTGATTAATCAAAAGTATCTGTATTGACGACTGGTTGGGCGGTCTGGAATGGACCAAGGGTGATGGATGAGATGAGGACAGGATGGTGTTGAGCAGCTTCACAGAAACACACACACACACACACACACACACACACACACACACACACACACACACACACACACACACACACACACACACACACACACACACACACACACACACACACACACCCATAAACCCACAACACCGCGACAATAAGACGATAACCAGACAGAAGTCTTGACCGTGTCCCTGTGTGGCCTCCTGTGACCTCAGGTCTCTGTCTGACATCACAAGGGTTAGGGGTCGGGGGAGTTGACTCCCAGAGGGAGTCTGGGCCCTGGAGATGGAACCAGGGTTAACATTACCTCTGATCCCTGGTTGTCAGGGGGCGCTGGAATGCTGGGATTAACGGTCTTGTGGAGGAGAGGGTGACGACAGGACCTCTCTGTCTCAATCCTCTTTTTGCTCTGTCTCACTCTCTCTTTTCTCACTTTCTCACATTTCTCTCAGTTTCACCCTTTCTGTTTGTCGTACTCTTCTCTTTTCTATCTCTTTCTATTTTCTCTGTCTCACTCTGTCTCTTTTCAACATATTGCAGTGACAGGAACCCTATTGTAGACAGCAACAGAATTAGACTCAACCAAATCAAGAGAAAACAAAAATATAATTACTTGACACTTTGGAAAGAATGAACAAAAAAAGAGAGCACACTAGAATGCTATTTGGCCCTAAAAAGAGACAGTGGCAGAATACCTGACCTAATACCTCCCTTATCCTATCTCATTTGCACACACTGTATATAGTTTTTTTCTATTATATTATTGACTGTATGTTTGTTTATTCCATGTGTAATTCTGTGTTGTTGTTTGTGTCGCACTGCTTTGCTTTATCGTGGCCAGGTCGCAGTTGTAAATGAGAACTTGTTCTCAAATAGCCTACCTGGTTAAATAAAGGTGAAATAAAAAAATAAAAATAAACTGACCCAAAATTAAGGAAATCTTTGACTATGACTCAGTGATCAAAGCCTTGCTACTGAGAAAGGCCGCCATAGCCAGACCTGGATCTCAGGAGAAGACAGGCATTTTCCCTGGCTTTTGGCCAGCGTCCCACATATCCCAGAGAGGTTTTAAGAGAAGACAGGCTATGTGCACACTGTCCACAAAATGATATGGAAACTGAGCTGCACTTCCTAACCTCCTGCCCAATGTATGACCATATTAGAGACACATATTTCCCTCAGATTACACAGACCTACAAAGAATTCAAAAACAAACCCAGTTTTGATGAACTCACATATCTACTGGTTGAAATACCAGTGTGCAATCGCAGCAGTAAGATGTGTGACCTGTAGCCACAAGAAAAGGTAACCAGTGAAGAAAAACCCCATTGTAAACACAACCCATATTCATGTTTATTTATTTTCCCTTTTGTACTTTAACTATTTGCAAATCGTTACAACACTGTACATAGCCATAAAATGACATTTGAAATGTCTCTGTTCCTTTTGAACTTTTGTGAGTGTAATGTTTACTGTTCATTTTCTATTGTTTATTTCACTTTTGTTTATTGTCTATTTCACTTGCTTTGGCAATATAAACATATGTTCCCCTCGCCAATAAAGCCGTTTGAATTGAATTGAGAGACAGAGAGAGAGATAGAGAGAGGGAATCTGATAACAGGGTTGGATGCCCCAGCAGAGAGAGAGAGAGAGAGAGAGAGAGAGAGAGAGAGAGAGAGAGAGAGAGAGAGAGAGAGAGAGAGAGAGAGAGAGAGAGAGAGAGAGAGAGAGAGAGAGAGAGAGGAGAGAGAGAGAGAGAGAGAGAGAGAGAGAGAGAGAGAGAGAGAGAGAGAGAGAGAGAGAGAGAGAGAGAGAGAGAGAGAGAGAGAGAGAGAGAGAGAGAGAGAGAGAGAGAGAGAGAGAGAGAGAGAGAGAGAGAGAGACTGTGATAACAGGGGGTTGGAGGGTTGGATGCTCCAGCAGGCAGAGAGAGACAGACGATGACAGATCAGTGCTGACCTGTGACAGAAGGGAGGAGGGAAGAGGAAGGAGGGAAAGGGGTTGAGCTGGGGGGTTGGGTCGGCCGTAGGGGTCAGACACACTGATTGATGTCACACAGACACACCCTCCCTCCTCTGGGAGTCCTGCCCACCTTAGCCTGCTGTGGAGTGGAACTCTGGGTACTTAAACACTAATGACATAATGTCCATTGTGAGGTCAGAGGGAGTTCAGGCCTACAGGGCTCTGTGTGTGTCTGGGGTTACACACAATGAGCTGCATGCCTTCACACAGACCATTAACAGTTCACAATACAGAGACTGAGAATGAACTAGGCTTTCTTAGACATGAAACAAAGAAGCGAAGAAGTTAAACAGAAAGATGCACTTGAACATTTGAAAAATGTGATAAACTATTATGAGAACGGATGAATCGAGTACCAAAAAAATAATCTCTTCCCATTCCCTCATGATCATTCTCCTCTGATGTCATGTTTGACAGATTCAGAAGCAGCAGGGTTGAAGGTGAGACTGGTCTACGATAAGTTTGTCCAGTCTGAGATGCTATAGAAGCTTACTAGTGTTAACCCCAAGCTACAAATCACCCCTACAGCTAGGTTGAAGGTGAGAGACTGTGAGACAATATTGTTTTGTCACAGTGTTGTGAACTATATTTATGCTCACTGTGAGTGCTGTTGTCTGTGCCCAATAATGTTTGTAGCATGTTTTGTGCTGCTACCACGTTGTGTTGCTACCATGTTGTTGTCATGTTGTGTTGCTACCATGTTGTTGTCATGTTGTGTTGCTACCATGTCGTTGTCATGTTGTGTTGCTACCATGTTGTTGTCATGTTGTGTTGCTACCATGCTGTATTGTCATGTGTTGCTGCCATGCTATGTTGTTGTTTTAGGTCTCTCTTTATGTAGTGTTGATGTGTGTCTCTTGTCGTGATGTGTGTTTCGTCCTATATTTATATTTTTATTTTATTTTTATTTTTTATCCCAATCCCGCAGGAGGCATTTTGCCTTTTGGTAGGCCGTCATTGTAAATACTAATTTGTTCTTAACTGACTTGCCTAGTTAAATAAAGGCTAAATAAAATAAAATAAATTGTAATTAACAACTTGAAGTCGGCGCCTAAACATTTCAACAGCACTGAAACTTTCGAGCGTTCATTTCTGTCACCTGCGAACACACATACAATTTGCAACACCCGAAATCAAACAAAGAAAAATAAGATGTTTGAGAAAGTACCAGTGCTTTATTACAAAAGTTTTATGTACAGGTGTAACAGGATGAATTAATCTTTCTCTCCAATTAGAGTGTTGTCGATGTTAAAGCAGCTGGAGAGTGTTATATAGTCAAGTCCTCTACTGCTATAGAGACAATTGAAATCAGACAGTCTGCTGTTCATATTGACCGCTTTGGATGTGCAAATGTCAGGATTAATACTTTGACTTCTGAAATAATGAATTTCTTCGACAAGAAATGTCAATAGTGAATATGTGAAAATAAAACGAGAAAGTGAAGGTATAACGATGATGGCATGATCCAGTATTTTCATTTTTCATCTTTTAGTATTATTAGGCTAACATTTTTGTCCACTGTTAAAGTAATTAGACACATACAGTACTTTATTAAAGTTTCACTTCTTCTGGTACATTGTTGGAACTGAACTTTTCCCATTGTTATACCTTACCAATCTGTGACAACACTACATCAACAATGAATTTAATAGAGTACCCTATTCCCTAACAGTAGACTGTCTCAATGAGCAGAAGCTGTGCATAGGGATTTTAATGCACTGTCTCTACCGGTAGAAAGTCTCACTCAGCAGCTTGGATCCGTCACTATGGCAGGTTAGGGCTAGTTTTGACAGACTCCATTGAGGCACAGATAAATAATGAACCTCTATGTGTGCGTCTGTATACCTGTACACATTCTTATGTGCAGATTGTGTCTATAATATGTTAGCTTGCGAACCCCCCCGCTCTCTCGCTTTCCTTCTATCTCTCTTTCTCTCTCTATGTCCCTCTCTCTCTCTCTGTCTCTGTCTCGCTCTGGGTCATTGTAATGTGCATATGGTCAGTGTATTGCAGCGTTGTTGGACAGTGCTACCATGTTCCAGAGGTCAAGCTATTCTGGAGTCTGGAAGGCAGAGCATGCCTCGTGTTCCTAGGAAGGCAGAGCATGCCTCGTGTTCCTAGGAAGGCAGAGCATGCCTCGTGTTCCTAGGAAGGCAGAGCATGCCTCGTGTTTCTAGGAAGGCAGAGCATGCCTCGTGTTCCTAGGAAGGCAGAGCATGCCTCGTGTTCCTAGGAAGGCAGAGCATGCCTCGTGTTCCTAGGAAGGCAGAGCATGCCTCATGTTCCTAGGAAGGCAGAGCATGCCTCATGTTCCTAGGAAGGCAGAGCATGCCTCGTGTTCCTAGGAAGGCAGAGCATGCCTCGTGTTCCTAGGAAGGCAGAGCATGCCTCATGTTCCTAGAAAGGCAGAGCGTGCCTTGTGTTCCTAGGAAGGCAGAGCATGCCTCATGTTCCTAGGAAAGCAGAGCATGCCTTGTGTTCCTAGGAAGGCAGAGCATGCCTCATGTTCCTAGTCTTTTGTTCTCTCTAGAGTTGGTGTGGAATGCTACGCTGATGAATAGCTGACATATTCAATCATGTAGTGCAAAACCGGTTCCTAATCCTTCCCTCTGACACTCTCCCTCTGACTCTCACCTCTCTCTGACTCTCTCTCCCTCAGACTCTCTCTGACTCTCTCCCTCTGACTCTCTCTCTCTCTCTCTCTCTGACTCGCTCTCTCTCTCTCTCTCTCTGACTCTCTCTCTCTCTCTGACTCGCTCTCTCTCTGACACTCTCCCTCTGACTCTTTCTCTCTGACTCTCTCTCTTTCTCTGACTCTCTTTCTCTCTGACTCTTTGCATGTGTGTGTGTGTGTGTGTGTGGGATTCATTCCATGGCTTTGAGGAGTTTACCACATCAGTCACTGGCGTCATTAATAAGTGCATCGACGATGTTGTCCACACAGTGACCGTAAGTAAACAAACAGAAGCCATGGATTACAGGCAACATCCTCAATGAGCTAAAGGCTAGAATTGCTGCGTTCAAGGAGCGGGACACTATGACCTCCAATGAGCAATCAAACAGGCAAAGCATCAATACAGGACTAAGATCGAATCCTTATATGCAGGATCTGACGCTCGTACATGTGGCAGGGCTTGCAAACTAGCAGGATTACAAAGGAAAACATAGCCGAGAGCTGCCCATTGATGCAAGCCTACCAGACAGGCTAAATGCCTTCAATGCTCTCTTCGAGGCAAGCAACACTGAACCATGCATGAGAGCACTAGCTGTTCCGGACGACTATGTGATCTCGCTCTCCACAGCCGATGTGAGTAAGACCTTTAAACAGGTTAACATTCAGACTGATTACCAGGATGTGTATGCAGAGCATGCGCTGACCAGCTGGCAAGTGTCATCACTGACATTTTCAACCTATCCCTGACCAGTCTGTAACACCAACACTATTCAAGGAGACCACCATAGAGGGTGGAATAGTGGGGACCAATTGGATGTTTACTTAGTAGCAATGCAAATATCATGGTTCAGTTACATAGACACTCAATCATCATGTTACTTTTTAATGGTCATTAATTAACAAACATATATTTTGATGAATAGAATTGAAAGTTGTGTCTCATTATGGTAAGTGGTGAAATAAGTATAGCCAGTTACAATTGTAATGGCTTAGCAGATAATAAGAAAAGATGATCAGTATTTACCTGGCTAAAAGAGAAGGAAAATAATATCTGTTGTTTACAGGAAACTCATTCAACAATTTTAGATGAAGATTTGTGGAAAAAGGACTGGGGTGGTGAAATATATTTCTCCCATGGGCAAAGAAATTCAAAAGGGGTGATGGTTTTAATTAACAGTAATTTTGATCCAAATGTGCAAATTGTCCAAACAGATCCTCAAGGTAGATGGATGATTTTAAATATGTTGTTGGACAATAAACAGATATGGCTTATTAACCTATACGGTCCAAATAATGATGATCCAAGCTTCTTTAAAAATATATATATAAGAATTCATCTACTTTACAAGCAACACTAGACTCTATTATTATGGTGGGAGATATTAATACGGTCTTAAATAGATCTATGGACCGGAAAGGAAATCACACTACAAACTTTCACCCTCAGGCACTTAAGGAAATCAGAAATGTCATGAGTATATTGTAATTAGTGGATATTTGGAGACTTAAATACCCTGACCTAGTGAGATATACATGGCGGAGGCTTAATCAAGCTAGTCCTCTTGACTACTTTCTTATGCCATTCTCTCTGGCACCAAAAGTTGAATATGTGTTGTTGGGGACAGAATGCGGTCGGATCATCACATAATTGGCATATACATTACTCTTACAGAATTTCCACGTGGGCGAGGATATTGGAAATTTAATCAAAGCCTACTAGATGAAAAATTGTTTAGATCTAGGACAGAAGAATTTATAACTGACTTTTTCAGACATAACATAGGTACAGCAGATCCCCTATTGTATGGGACACTTTTAAATGTGCTTTTAAAGGCCATGCAATTCAGTTCTCATTTGCAAAACAAAAGCATATTTAGATCAAAAGAGTCCATATTAACAAAGGAAATTGATGGACTTACAGTACAGTTAGATAGCAATAAAAACTGTATCATAGAGGCACAGAATAAGTTAGAAGAATAACAAAAATAAATGGAGGAACTTATTCAAGAAAGATCCAGTGAAATATATTATAAAATAAAGCGAACTGGATGGAAAATTGGGAAAAATACAAATTATTTTTCAATCTTCAATATAGAAAAGCTACCAATTTTTTTTGTTATTGAAACTTGTTCCAAACGATGGAGTCACGCATGATTCACCGAATTATGTTTTGAAAGAGGATGTAAAGTACTTTAAGAATATGTTTTCGTTTCAGTCTCCTCCATGTCCACTAACCGAAGCCAATTGTATGGATTTTTTTCCTAGTAATAATGTAAAATTAACATCTGTACAGAAAGACTCATTTGAAGGCCAAATTACAGAGGAACTTCTTGATACAGTTAAAACCTATAAGGGTGAGAAAACTCCAGGGTGGATGGCATACCAGTGGAAGTATACAAAACTTTTTTTGATGTACTCAGAGGACCATTATTAGCATGTTTTAACCACTCCTATATAAATGGTAGATTTTCAAACATGCAACAAGGTCTGATTTCACTACTACTAAAACAGGATCCAAGTGGTATATATAAAGATGTAGTTCATTAAAAAAAGTGGAGGCCTCTTACACTTCAGTGTTGTGATGCAAAAATCCTAGCAAAATGCTTGGCGCATAGAATTAAAAAAGTATTGTCAGATATTATTCATCCTAATCAGACAGGTTTTTACTTGGACGATACATTGGAGATAATATAAAAGGAAGCGATTCCCAAACCTTCCATAACAAAGCCATCACGTACAGAGAGATGAACCTGGAGAAGAGTCCCCTAAACAAGCTGGTCCAGGGGCTCTGTTCACAAACACAAACAGACCCCACAGAGCCCCAGGACAGCAATAATATTTGACCCAACCAAATCATGAGAAAACAAAAAGATAACACATTGGAAAGAATTAACAAAAAAACTGACTAGAACAAACTAGAATGCTATTTGGCTCTAAACAGAGAGTACACAGTGTCATAATACCTGCCCACTGTGACAGACCCAAACCTAAGGAGAGCTTTGACTATGTACAGACTCAGTGAGCATAGCCTTGCTATTGAGAAAGGCCGTCGTAGGCAGACCTGTCTCTTAACCTCTCTAGGATAGGGGGCAGCATTTTCACTTTTGGATAAATAGCGTGCCCAATTTCAACGTCCTTCTACTCATCCCCAGAATATAGGATGTGCATATTATTATTCGTAGGTTTAGGATAGAAAACACTCTAAAGTTTCTAAAACTGTTTGAATCATGTCTGTGAGTATAACAGAACTTATGTAGCAGGCAAAACCCCGAGGACTAACATTCAGATTTTTCTGTTCAATGAGTTTTCATTGCAGTTCTTACCGCTTCCACTGGATGTCACCAGTCTTTGGAAATTGGTTGAGGTTATTCCTTTGTGCAATGAAGAAGTACGGCCATCTTGAATCAGTGTAACATTATGTGTACTGTTTGAGAGTTGCGCAAGACTAGAAAAGTAGCGTTAGTTTGTTGTCCTCCTGTATTGAAAACAGATAGACCCGTCTTCAATTTGATCAATTATTAACTTCTTGCAACTATAGGGGGTGCTGTTTCAAATTAGCATAATTGTCTCTACAGATTAAACTGCCTAGTACTCAATTCTTGCTCGTACAATATGCATATTATTGTTATTATTGGATAGAAAACACTCTCTAGTTTCTATAGACGTTTGAATTATTTCTCTGAGTGAAACAGAACTCATTCTACAGCACTTTTCCTCCCAGTGTGTGAGATTTAGACATCTTGGCCTCTGGTTCCAGATCAGTTTTAAAAGTCTCTGTTAATCCTATGAGATACAAACACTGCCCACGCCTTCCTCTAGATGTCAGTAAGTGGTGACAATTTGAATGGAGTCTATTGCGCAATCACAGGCTCTATAAATGACCAAAGACCGGAAGTAGGATTCCTTTGGAGTCTGCGCTCAACACAAGAAGGATATCTGACTGGCCTTTTTCCAAGTCTTGGTTTAGCCAGTAATATAGCGTCGGTCATGTTTTTACTCGTTATAGGTGTTAGAAACATCATAATGTAGTTAATTTAAACCGTTTTGTAGCAATTTATATCCGTTTAGTGCGATTTTGAGGCATTACTTTGTAATAGACTTTGAAGCTCCGGGCACGTTTCGGGGTCCCGGTCGTACGTTAGTGAGCATTTCGACGGACAAGTGGACATCTTTCGACCAAAAGAAGATTAGACCCAAGAAAGGATTCATTGCCCAAGAATCTGATGGGAGAACAGCTCATAGTAAGAACAATTTATGATGATAAATCGTGTTTCTGTCGAAATATGTTACACGCTTGTGCTGCCATTATGTTTGCTATAGCTTCGCTTGGCGCAACCTGTATTGAAAAGTAAGGATACTAAAAAAAATGTAACTCCGCGATTGTATTAAGAATTAAATTGTCTATCAATCGCTGTCCAACCTGTATTTTTTAGTCAAGTTTATGAGTCTTTATGTATAAGACTAGATCACTGTCTAATATGATGCACAACATTTTCTGACCAGCTGACCTACTTTTGTCATTGTCTAACCATGATTTTGGTGGCTAAATATGCACATTTTCGAACAAACTCTCTATGTATGTTGTAATATGATGTTACAGGAGTGTCATCTGAAGAATTCTGAGAAGGTTAGTGAAAAAATTTATATATTTTGGCGATGATTACGTTATCGCTCTCTTTGGCTAGAATCAATACTCTGGTAATGTTTGCACATGTGGTATGCTAATATAACGATTTATTGTGTTTTCGCTGTAAGACACTTAGAAAATCTGAAATATTGTCTGTATTCACAGGATCTGTGTCTTTCGATTAGTGTATGCTGTGTATTTTTACGAAATGTTTGATGATTAGTAATTAGGTAATACATGTTGCTCTATGTATTTATTCTAGTCAGTTGTGACGGTGGGTGCAATTGTAAACTATGATATTTACCTGAAATATGCACATTTTTCTAACAAAACCTATCCTATACCATAAATATGTTATCAGACTGTCATCTGATGAGGTTTTTTCTTGGTTAGTGGCTATCAATATCTTAGTTTAGCCGAATTGGTGATAGCTACTGGTGTTGAGAGAAAATGGTGGACAAGAAAAATGGTGATTTTTGCTAACGTGTTTAGCTAATAGATTTACATATTGTGTCTTCCCTGTAAAACATTTAAAAAATCTGAAATGGTGGCTTTATTCACAGGATCTGTATCTTTCATTAGGTGTCTTGGACTTCTGATTTAATGATATTTAGATGCTACTATTTAATTGTGGCGCTATGCTAGCGATGCTAATCAGTGTGGTGGGGTGGGGGTGATCCCGGATCCGGGGTAGATACTCGTGAAAGGTATAGAGAAGACAGGCTATGTGCACACTGCCCAAAAAATTAGGTGGAAACTGAGCTCCACTTTCTAACCTCCTGCCCAATGTATGACCATATTAGAGACACATATTTCCCTCAGATTACACAGATCCAAAAAGAATTCGAAAACAAACCCAATTTTGATGAACTCCCATATCTATTGGGTGAAATACCACAGTGTGCCATCACAGCAGCAAGATGTGTGACCTGTTCCCACAAGAAAAGGTCAACCAGTGAAGAACAAACACCATTGTAAGTACAACCCATATTTATGCTTATTTATTTTCCCTTTTGTACTTTAACCATTTGCACATCGTTACAACACTGTATATATATACATAATATGACATTTGTAATATCTTCCACTTCTGTGAGTGGAATGTTTACTGTTCATTTTTATTGTTTATTTCACTTTGGTATATTCTCTACTCACTTGCTTTGGCAATGTTAACATATGTTTCCCATGCTAATAAAGCCCCTTGAATTGATTTGAATATAAGACAAGTACTGGAAACAATAGAATACTATGAAATATCGGTCTGGCCTGGTTTTCATAGCTGATTTTGAAAAGGCTTTTGATAAAGTACGACTGGCGTTTATATATAAATGCCTAGAATATTTCAATTTTGGGGAATCTCTTATAAAATGGGTTAAAGTTATGTATAGTAACTCTGGGTGTAAAATAGTAAATAATGGCTACATCTCAGAAAGTTTTAAACAATCTAGAGGAGTAAAACAAGGTTGTCCACTATCGGCATATCTATTTATTATTGCCATTGAAATGTTAGCTGTTAAAATTAGATCCAACAATAATATTAAGGGATTAGAAATCCATGGCTTAAAAACTAAGGTGTCATTGTTGCTGATGATTCATGTTTTCTTATAAAACCACAATTTGAATCCCTCCACGGACTCATAGAGCTGTCCTCTTTGGATTAAAACCAAATTATGATAGGTGTACTATATTACGAAGCAAAATTTACATTACCATGTAGTTTGGACATACTCGGTATACAATCCCAAAATAATGAAATGATCTCACTCCAATACATTTTTAGAGAAAGTTTGAAAAATAGATCTCGCTACCATGGAAAGGAAAATACCTGAATATTTGTGGAAAAATCACCCTGATTAACTCTTTAGTTTTATCACAATTGACCTATTTGCTTATGGTTTTGCCTACACCTAGTGACCTGCTTTTTAAATTATATGAACAACATTTTTAATTTTTTGGGAATGACAAGCCAGACAAAATCAAAAGGGCCTATTTATGAAACGAATATGAATTTGGAGGACAGAAATTATTAAATATTAAAGCATTAGACTTCTCACTAAAAGCATCAGTCATACAAAAGTTATACTTAAATCCAAACTGGTTCTCTAGTAAATTGGTAGGAATGTCTCATCCTATGTTCAAAAATGGCCTTTTTCCTTTTATTCAGATTACAACTGCTCACTTTCGGATGTTTGAAAAGGAAATGATCTCCTAAATATCGTTATTTTTTAAACAAGCCTTAGAAAGTTGGTTGCATTTTCACTTTAATCCACCTGAAAAGACAGAACAAATAATACAACAAATATTGTTGTTAAACTCAAATATACTAATTGATTAAAAAAAGTGTTTTCGAATAAATGTTTAAAAAAAGGTATAATTTTAGTGAATGATATTATAAATAGGACTGGTGGAGTTCTGTCACACATGCAGCTAACACAGACATATGGAAATGTCTTCTCTACCCAAAAACAAACAACTAATTGCAGGATTACTACAAAAATGGAAGAGGCAAGTAGAGGGGAACAAAGTAAGGGACTTGTATGTCGGCACTGCATTAAAGACCATAAATAGTTTAAGAAAAGTTTGATAAATAAAAATATATACCAATTTCATTTGAGGACCAAAAAACTGACAGCTGTGCCATATAAATTGCAAAATATTTGGGAAGATGTTTTCAATGTACCCATTCCATGGCACATGGTTGATGAATTGATGAATCAATGTGAATAACTATACAAAATTCTTGCAACCAATAGAATGTTATATATATGGGGGATACAATCTTCCCAGCTCTGCAGATTTTGCTGTGAAGAGGCAGAGTCATTAGATCATTTATTTTGGCACTGTCCATAAGTACCTCGTTTTTGGTCACAGGTCCAGAAATGGCTGAAGAATTGCAACATTTGCCTAGAACTAACGCTGCTGATAGCAATACTGGGTGATTTGAAAAGCCACAGTCAATCAATAAATAATATAATAATTATGGCTTACACACACTGGCTTACACACAATACCCAATAATGTCTGCTGTTCCCACATGCTTCAAGAGGGCCACCATTGTTCCTGTTCCCAAGAAAGGTAACAGAGCTAAACGGCTATCGCCCGTAGCACTCAATTCCATCATCATGAAGTGCTTTGAGAGACTTGTCAAGGCTCATATCACCTCCACAGTACCTGACACCCTAGACCCACTCCAATTTGCTTACCGCCCCAATAGGTCCACAGACGACGCAATCGCAATCACACTGCACACTGCCCTAACCCATCTGGACAAGAGGAATACCTATGTAAGAATGCTGTTCATCGATTACAGCTCAGCATTTAACACCATAGTACCCTCCAAACTTGTCATTAATCTTGAGACCCTGGGTCTCGACCCCGCCCTCTGCAAACCGGGTCCTGGACTTTCTGACGGGCCGCCCCCAGGTGGTGAGGGTAGGAAACCCCGCTGATCCACCCCGCTGATCCTCAACACTGGGGCCCCACAATGGTGCGTTCTCAGCCCTCTCCTTTACTCCCTGTTCACCCACGACTGCGTGGCCATGCACGCCTCCAACTCAATCATCAAGTTTGCAGACGACACGACAGTTGTAGGCTTGATTTACCAACAACGACGAGACGGCCTACAGGGAGGAGATGAGGGCCCCCGGAGTGTGGTGTCAGGAAAATAACCTCACACTCAACGTCAACAAAACAAAGGAGATGATTGTGGACTTCAGGAAACAGCAGAGGGAGCTCCCCCCTATCCACATCGACGGGACAGTAGTGGAAAAGGTGGAAAGTTTTAAGTTCCTCGGCGTACACATCATGGACAAACTGAAATGGTCCACCCACACAGACAGCGTGGTGAAGAAGGTGCAACAGTGTCTCTTCAACCTCAGGAGGCTGAAGAAATTCAGCTTGTCACCAAAAACACTCATAAACTTTTACAGATGCACAATCGAGAGCATCCTGTCTGGGCTGTATCCCCGCCTGGTACGGCAACTGCTCCGCCCACAACCGTAAGGCTCTCCAGAGGGTAGTGAGGTCTGCACAACGCATCACCGGGGGCAAACTATCTGCTCTCCAGGACACCTACACCACCCGATGTCACAGGAAGGCCAAAAAGATCATCAAGGACCACAACCACCCGAGCCATCGCCTGTTCACCCCGCTATCATCCAGAAGGCGAGGTCAGTACAGGTGCATCAAAGCTGGGACCGAGAGACTGAAAAACAGCTTCTATCTCAAGGCCATCAGACTGTTAAACAGCCCTCACTAACATTGAGTGGCTGCTGCCAACATACTGATTAAAATCTCTAGCCACTTTAATGCAATCGCCGTGTTAGAATTCTAAAAATAACTTCATTACGATATCCAGTTTACGTTATGGCGAGAGCGTGCCCAAAACCTGGCCGCAAACTACTAGTGCACATGTACGACAGATATATGAAATAATATCATAAAATGGGTCCTACTTTTGTTGATCTTCCATCAGAATGTTGAACAAGGGGTCCTTTGTCCAGAACAATCGTTGTTTGGATTTAGAATGTCCTCTTCTCCAGTCAATTGGCACGGAAAGCTAGTAAAGTGGCGCGAAGCTCTCCTTCCTGAACATACGCAGACAAAGCAACACGCATAACATCCCGAAAAAATTTCAATATTCTAATAAAACTATATTGAAAAAACATACTTTACGATGATATTGTCACATGTATCAAATAAAATCAAAGCCGGAGATATTAGTCGTCTATAACGATAGCTTTTCAGAAGGCAATACCAGGTCCCTTCTCGCGCGCTCCAGAAAACAGTAAACTGGTGACACGTCATACAAAGAGCTTTTATTCGACCCCAGATCAAGTTATACACTCCATTTCTTCTCTCACTGCCTGTCGACATCTAGTGGAAGACGTATGAAGTGCATGTATACTAATAAATATCAAGGACATTTATAGGCAGGCCCTAGAACAGAGCATCGATTTCAGATTTTCCACTTCCTGCCAGGAAGTTTGCTGCAAAATGAGTTCTGTTTTACTCACAGATATAATTCAAACGGTTTTTAGAAACTAGAGAGTGTTTTCTATCCAATAGTAATAATAATATGCATATTATACGAGCAAGAATTGAGTACGAGGCCGTTTGAAATGGGCACCTTTTATCCAGGCTACTCAATACTGCCCCTGCAGCCCAAAGAGGTTAATAACAAGAGAACTAGACAAAATACAAAACAACAAACGTCCTAACCGTCACAGTCCCGTGTTGCACAAACACTGACACAGGAAACAACCACCCACAAAATCCCAACACAAAACAAGCCACCTATATATGATTCTCAATCAGGGACAACGATTGACAGCTGCCTCTGATTGAGAACCATATTAGGCTGAACACAGAAACAGACAAACTAGACACACAACATAGAATGTCCACCCAGCTCACGTCCTGACCAACACTAAAACAAGCAAAACACATAAGCACTATGGTCAGGACGTGACACCTATTATTGACAAATTTGAATCTCACTAGTTTTATAATATTTTTGACCAGATAAATTGAAAGATGTTCATTAATAGTGGCGTTGTAATTTCCATCCAAATAATTTGCTACGTTGATTGATGTGTTTTGTTGCATATGCTGCGGGATATATGGGTACTTTTAACTGTAAAAGGACTTAACATGTTGGATTAGTGATAAAACAGAGACCTCATCCAAATAACAAAACCTTCTGCATATTTCCTCATTTGGTTGTACAGGGATCTTTGACTTTGTGTAATACCGTGAACATGTTGGAGATGGAACTTGGCCCTGCGCTACAACATTAAGCAGACATATATGACAGCTCACGCTTTAATCCCTGATTTTAATCCACTTTTTATTATTCAAATTCGAGGAAAAACAACAAGATATATAAAAATCTATTGAGTAAGAGAGAAAACAACCAGAAAATGAACAACCTACCAAACATGAACACCTACAGTAAATTAGCTTACGCTACATATTCAACAAAGGATTAACATACTGTATGTCTGTGTGTGCATAGCATACAAATGCCCTTCTCTCTTTCTATCTCTCTCTCTCTGTGCGTATGTCTGAATGTGCTCATATACCGTACACATTTTACATACCCGTAAACTCACTGACTAAGAAACATTGCTCCCCAGAGCCGTGGATTAAAAACAATACATTCACCAGGAAATCCTCTCCACTAGCACTGACCACATCGTGTTTATAACTCGTCTTTAAATGAAGTCAACTTGGCCAACCTGGGTTCATAAATTCAGCCGTGGAGTCTCTTTCTCCCCCTCCTTCCTCCTTTTCTCAGTGGATTTACTGTGTTAGGAGAAATAACTGTCAGGGCAAATGCCTGGTAAAGTGCTGGACAAGGGACCAGCGGAGCGGGAGTATTTATCACGGTATTGACTTTGTGACTGCAGGTGTCTTGAACTCTTTTGCCATAAACTGGAGCATTCGGAACGAGCGCAGGCGATCGATACGGGGAAAACTGCTGTCAGGTCCTCTCCCAGGGAGCATTGCTTTTGTTATAGCCACTTAGCGGTCTGATAAATGCCCCCGCCGCGGAGAGAGATTGGAGAGAGGAAGCGAGAGGGGAGCAGAGCAGAGAGAGATGGGAGAGAGGAAGCGAGAGGGGAGCAGAGCAGAGAGAGATGGGAGAGAGGAAGCGAGAGGGGAGCAGAGCAGAGAGAGATGGGAGAGAGGAAGCGAGAGGGGAGCAGAGCAGAGAGAGATGGGAGAGAGGAAGGGAGAGGGGAGCAGATCAGAGTGAGGAACCATGATCCCTACACCTCCCCCTGCAATATACACACAGAGAGGAAGGCATACACACGCACACACACACACGCACGCACGCACGCACACACACACACACACACACACACACACACACACACACACACACACACACACACACACACACACACACACACACACACACACACACACACACACACACACACACACACACACACACACACACACACACACACACACACACACACACAGTACTGCTGGAGCGTTTGGATTGTCATTCATTTGCTGTACTTCACCTCTACAGAACAGGAGAGAGCTTTTTATTGTTACAGAGTGACTTGCATTACTTGGATTCAACCTTACCTTTCATTGTGTTTAATATCTATTTTCTTATACTGAAATGGAATTCATAAATGTCTGTAAAAACGTTTCACTATGCGTGCCCGGTAATCACTGGCAACGTTGATCCAGAGGTGAAAAGGCATGGAACAAAGCACAGAATGAAGGACAATGGCAGTGGACAACAAACGTGCAGATAGTGGTGGATTTAAGGAACATACAGTATGTGCAGTACAGTGCACCCCAGGAACCCTTTTGACCTACTGTGTCTAATGGTTATTATTACAGAAAGTCACACAAACGTTTTATGATATTATATTTATTTATTTTATCCAGTTGTTCACAGTTAGATAACAATGTGGACACACTCACTCATGCAAGTTGACAAGCACACACCCAACATATACAGTCATGGCCAAAAGTTTTGAGGATGACACAAATATACATTTTCACAGTCTGCTGCCTCAGTTTGTATGATGGCAATTGCATATACTCCAGAATGTTATGAAGAGTGATCAGATGAATTGTAATTAATTGCAAAGTCCCTCTTTGCAATGCAATTGAACTGAATCCCCCAAAAACCTTTCCACTGCATTTCAGCCCTGCCACAAAAGGACCAGCTGACATCATGTCAGTGATTCTCTCGTTAACACAGGTGTGAGTGTTGACGAGAACAAGGCTGGAGATCACTCTGTCATGCTGATTGAGTTCGAAAAACAGACTGGAAGACTCAAAAGGAGGGTGGTGCTTGGAATCATTGTTCTTCCTCTGTCAACCATGGTTACCTGCAAGGAAACACATGCCGTCATCATTGCTTTGCACAAAAATGGCTTCACAGGCAAGGATATTGCTGCCAGTAAGATTGCCATTTTGGCAATCTTACTGATTGATTGCCAACCATTTATTAGATCATCAAGAACTTCAAGGAGAGCGGTTCAATTGTTGTGAAGAAGGATTCAGGGCGCCCAAGAAAGTCCAGCAAGCGCCAGGACCATCTCCCAAAGTTGATTCAGCTGCAGGATCGGGGCACCACCAGTAAAGAGCTTGCTCACGAATGGCAGCAGGCAGGTGTGAGTGCATCTGCACTCACAGTGAGGCGAAGACTTTTGGAGGATGGCCTGGTGTCAAGAAGGGCAGCAAAGAAGCCACCTCTCTCCAGGAACAACATCAGGGACAGACTGATATTCTGCAAAATGTACAGGGATTGGACTGCTGAGGACTGGGGTAAAGTCATTTTCTCTGATGAATCCCCTTTCCGATTGTTTGGGGCATCCGGAAAAAAGCTTATCCGGAGTCCTGTGTCATGCCAACAGTAAAGCATCCTGAGACCATTAATGTGTAGGGTTGCTTCTCAGCCAAGGGAGTGGGCTCACTCACAATTTTGCCTAAGAACACAGCCATGAATAAAGAATGGTACCAACAGATCCTCAAAGAACAACTTCTGTCAACCATCCAGGAACAGTTTGGTGATGAACAATGCATTTCCAGCATGATGGAGCACCTTGCCATAAGGAAAAAATGATAACTAAGTGGCTCGGGGAACAAAACATCAATATTTTGGGTCCATGACCAGGAAACTCCCCAGGCCTTAATCCCCTTGAGGACTTGTGGTCAATCCTCAAGAGGCGGGTGGACAAACAAAACCCCACAAATTCTAACAAACTCAAAGCATTGATTATGCAAGAATGGGCTGCCATCAGTCAGGATGTGGCCCAGAAGTTAATTGACAGTATGCCAGGGCGGATTGCAGAGGTCTTGAAAAAGAAGGGTCAAACTGCAAATATTGACTCTTTGCATCAACCTCATGTAATTGTCAATAAAAGCCTTTGACACTCATGAAACGCTTGTAATTATACATCGGTATTCTATAGTAACATCTGACAAAATATCTAAAGACACTGAGGCAGCAGACTTTGTGAAAATTTATATTTGTGTCATTCTCAAAACTTTTGGCAACGACTGTACACACACAGACAGCACTGTCAATCTCCCACCCCCACAGACCCCCCCACCCCCATAATACACACCCTACAGACACCAACCTATTCTAAATACCATCTCTCCATCTGCAAACTCTCACAGTCTCACGTCAGAATTAGACGTGCGTCCATATTTCTCAAACGTCAAATTTGTTCCAAAGTTGTTCCAAACGTTCAATTTCGAACAAGCAACCTTTTGAATCAGAGGCAGATGCATGCAATCATCCCCAATCCCCATTGCAAAACCCAAACCTAGTTGAAGGTAACAGTGCTCACTGTTGCCCCTGGTACCCGGTTTCCACGGGTGACCTGCCTGCTCTACATACCTCACCTCCCCTTCCATTCCATCACCATCTGAGGAGGTGGTCCTAGTCCCTGGTAAGACATGGTTAACCTGTTTGGCGCGCAAGCCCGACGTCGGTACATTTATGACAACAGCCACTTCAAGTGCAGGGCGCGAAATTCAAAAGATATTTCTTTTAAATATTTAACTTTCACACATTAACAAGTCCAATACAGCATATGAAAGGTACACATCTCGTGAATCCAGCCAACATGTCCGATTTTTTAAATGTTTTACAGGGAAGACAAAATATGTAAATCTATTAGCTAACCACGTTAGCAAAAGACTCCACTTTGATTACTCCATCCGTTTTTGACTCCATCAGTAGCTATCACAAATTCGGCCAAATAAAGATATAAATAGCCACTAACCAAGAAACAACCTCATTAGATGACAGTCTGATAACATATTTATTGTATAGCATATGTTTTTTTCGAAAAATGTGCATATTTCAGGTATAAATCATAGTTTACATTGCAGCTACAGTCAGAAATTGTACCGAAAGCAGACAGAAAAATTACAGACACCAACGCCAAATAACTAAATACTCATCATAAAACATTTCTGAAAAATACATAGTGTACAGCAATTGAAAGACAGGCATCTTGTGATTCCAGACAATATTTCCGATTTATCAAGTGTTTTACAGCGAAAACACAATATAACGTTATAGTAGCGTAGCCACAATAGCCAGAAACACTTGGGCGCCAACGACCAGTTCACATGCACGACAGATATTAGAAATAGCATCATAAAATGTTTCTTACTTTTGGTGATCTTCCGTCAGAATGTTGGACAAGGTGTCCTTTGTCCAGAACAGTCGTTGTTTGGATCTGGAACGGCAAATTTCCCTCTTGATTTAGCATGGGCACTTGCCAAGTGGCACGGATCTCTCCAACGTCAACAAAGTCAGAGAACGGAACACGGCAAAACTCCCGAAAAATTTTCAATAATCTGATTAACCTGTTGGGGATGGGGGCGCTGTTTAGACTATTTATGCTAATGTGGCTAATTTTTTAAACGGCTTCCCACAAAATCCTTGATCGTACAATATGCATATTATTATTATTATTGGATAGAAAACAGTCTATAGTTTCTATAGGAGTTGAAATTTTGTCTCTAAGTGGAACAGAGCCCATTCTACAGCAATTTCCCTGACATGGAGTCAGATTTGAGAAATGTTGGGCACTTTTCTGAAGTCAGTTAAAAGGGCACTGTCGTTTCTATGACTATACGGACACTTCTTACGTCTTCCCCTGGATGCCTTTACGTGATGACGATTCCAACGGGCTCGATTGCTCGTTCACAGGCCCTACAAATGAAAAAAACCTTTAGCTAGCAAGTCTTTTCTTGCTGCGTAACGCGCGTGGAAGACACCGACCCTCTCCTGTTCCAAGCGTTAGTTTAGCCTGTTATATTTCTCCGGTCATCTTTTCACTCGTTATAGGAGTTACAAACATCACAAAGTAGTTAATTTAAAGCGTTTTATAGCAATTTATATCCGTTTAGTGCGATTTTGGGACATTTATTTTTGCAACGATGTGAAAAGTTGGGCACGCTTTTCAGTTCATCCCGAACGTAGTTGACATTTCCACATGGCAAGAGGACAGCTTTCCACCAAAAGACGATTTCTCCCAAGAAAGGATCCTTTGCCCAAGATACTGATGGAAGAACAGCTCAAGGTAGGACATTTTTATTATGATAAATCGTGTTTCTGTCGAAACATTTTAGTGGCTTAGGACGCCATGTTTTTTGACGTAGCTTCGCTTGGCGCAAACTGTATTGAAAAGTAAGGATAAATTAAAAAATGTAATAACGCAATTGTATTAAGAATTAAATTGTCTATCAATCCCTGTCCACCCTATATTTTTTAGTCACGTTTATGAGTATTTATGTATAAGAGTAGATCACTGTCTAAGTGGCGCAAGGACAAATTCTGACCAGCCGAGTTACATTTCACATTGTCTAACCATGATTTTGGTGGCTAAATATAAACATTTTCGATCAAACTGTATATGCATGTTGTAATGTGATGTTACAGGAGTGTCATCGGAAGAATTCTGAGAAGGTTAGTGAAAAAATTAATATCTTTTGGCGATGTTGACTTTTATCGCTCACTTTGGCTAGAATCAATGCTGGGCTGCTAATTGCTATGTGCTAAGCTAATATAACGATTTATTGTGTTTTCGCTGTAAGACACTTAGAAAATCTGAAATATTGTCTGTATTCACAGGATCTGTGTCTTTCGATTCGTGTATGCTGTGTATTTTTACGAAATGTTTGATGATTAGTAGTTAGGTAAACACGTTGCTCATTGTAATTATTCTAGTCCATTTGTGATGGTGGGTGCAATTGTAAACTATGCCATATACCTGAAATATGCACTTTTTTCTAACAAAACCTATCCCATACCATAAATATGTTATCAGACTGTCATCTAATGAGTTTTTTTGTTGGTTAGGGGCTATAAATATCTTAGTTTAGCCGAATTGGTGATGGCTACTGGTGTTGGTGGACAAATAAAAGATGGTGGATTATGCTAATGTGTTTTTAGGTAATAGATGTACATCTTTACATATTGTGTCTTCCCTGTAAAACATTTTAAAAATCGGAAATGTTGACTGGATTCATAAGATCTGTGTCTTTCATTAGCTGTATTGGACTTTAATGTGTGAAAGTTAAATATTTAAAAAAAATATTTTTTTTGAATTTCGCGGCACTGGTTTTTCAGTGGGGGGGGGGGGGGGGGGTGTGCCGCTAGCGCCACGCTGATCCTAGACAGGTTAAACTATATTTAAAAAACATACTTTACGATGATATGGTCACATGTATCAAATAAAATGTAAACCGGAGATGTTAGTCGTCCATAACGACAGCTAAACAGAAGGCAAATCCATGTCCTCTTTCGCGCGCTCCAGAAACAGGATATGGATGGTCACGTCATACAAAGAGCTTTAATTCCACCTCAGACCAAGATAGACACGAAATTTCTTCTCTCGCCGCCTCTTGACAACCAGGGGAAGGTGTATGAAGTGTACGTAGACTCTTACATTCATTGCCCATGTATAGGCATGAAGTTGAACAGAGCATCGATTTCTGACATTCCACTTCCTGGTCAGGAAATGTGCTGCAGAAGGAGTTCTGTTTCACTCAGAGAAATAATTCAAACGGTTTTAGAAACTAGAGAGTGTTTTCTATCCAATAGTAATAATAATATGCATATTGTACGAGCAAGAATTGAGTACGAGGCCGTTTGAAATGGGCACGATTTAACTGGCTACTCAATACTGCCCCTTGCAGCCATAAGAAGTTAAGAACTAGTGTATCTATCATTTCCTATACAACATGTATTTTTTAGTAATGTTTATGAATAGTTATTTGGTCAGAATATGTGAGTGTCAGAAAAATATCCGGACGTTGTGGGAAAAAGATGCTACGTTAGCACAATGTATAACCACTGATTTCAGCTCTAATTATGCACATTTTTGAACAAAACATAAGTGTATGTATAACCTGATGTTATAGGACTGTCACCTGATGAAGCTTATCAAGGTTAGTCAAAAATTATATATCTTTTGCTGGTTTGTTTCGATCGCTAACTTTTGCTGCTGGGGAATGGCTTGTGTTTCTGGCTATTGTGGTTAGCTAATATAATGCTAAAATTGTGTTTTCACTGTAAAACACTTAAGAAATCCGAAATATTGGCTGGAATCACAAGATGCCTGTCTTTCATTTGCTGTACACCATGTATTTTTCAGAAATGTTTTATGATGAGTATTCAGGTATTTGATTACTCTGGCTGTCTGTAATTACTCTGGCTGCTTCGGTGCTATTTCTGACGGTAGCTGTGATGGTAGCTGCAATGTAAAACTGATTTATAGCTCAAATATGCACATTTTTCGAACAAAACATAGATTTATTGAATAACATGTTATAAGACTGTCATCTGATGAAGTTGTTTCCTGGTTAGTTTGGTTGGTTCTTGGTTAGTTAGGTTGGTTTTGTGCATGCTACCTGTGCTGTGAAAAATGTCTGTCCTTTTTTGTATTTGGTGGTGAGCTAACATAAATATACGTGGTGTTTTCGCTGTAAAACATTTAAAAAATCGGACATGTTGGCTGGATTCACAAGATGTTTATTTTTCATATGCTGTATTGGACTTGTTAATGTGTGAAAGTTAAATATTTCAAAAAAATATATTTTGAATTTCGCGCCCTGCACTTGAAGCGGCTGTTGTCATATTGTGCCCGGCTTCGGGCTTGCAGCCCAAAGAAGTTAAATCATGGAAACTTACCACGCTGTACATTGGTCCTCCGATCCTTCTTGCCTCTCCTCGTCCGATGAGGAGGACGACTTAGACTGCCGTTACAATAGGTTAATGTTTAGAATTGAGGGGCAAATCATTTTGTTTAGCATAACTCCTAAATCCAATTACAAATGTTACAAATATATTAAAAGTGATTAATGTACACATTCACTAAGATCACACTCTCGTTCCTTGTCATTGGTCTAAAAAGGAACATTTCTAAATGTCTTACCTAGCTGTCATCATGTGGTCGTCGACGGGATGACACGTTGTTCTTCCAGAGTTGTCTGTCCTCCATAGCAGAGGCATTCTCCTTCTCCTCCAATCGGATTCCTTGGATGAATAAAGATGATGTAACATCAGTGTCTGTCATGTTGTTATCCATACCTGTTCATTGTGTTCATCTCCAGGTCAAGATGCTGACAGAGACATCAGCAGTGAGAGAATGTATGTATCCCAAATGGCACCCTATTCCCTAAGGGCCCTGGTCAAAAGTAATGCACTATATAGGGATAGTTTATCATTTGAGTCACAGACACTGTCCATAGTGACAGCCCTGAAGGTCTGAACAGGTCCATGTGATGTCAGGATGTGTTTTAGCCCAGAGGGGAAGGGAAGCTAATGGCAGGCAACAGATCAGTGTCTTTCTACTGGCTTTAAATCAACAATGAGGATGGTAATTACCTGGAGAACGATCTGCTGAGTGGAGATGGCCTCCCCTACAGGAGAGAGAGAACAGCAACATGGGACAGAGGGGGGAGAGAAGGGAGAGAGGGGAGACAGAGCGGGGACAGAGAAGAGAGAGGGACAGGAGAGAAGGGAAGGGAGGGAAGGGAGACAGAGGAGAGAGGGGGACGGGAGGGGAGACAGAGGGAGGGGAGAGGGGGACAAGAGGGGAGGGAGGGGAGACAGAGGGAGGGGAGAGGGGGATGGGAGGGGAGGGAAGGGAGACAGAGGGGGGACAGAGGAGAGAGGGGGACGGGAGGGGAGGAAGGGGAGACAGAGCAGAGACAGTGGAGAGAGGGGGATGGGAGGGGAGGGAGGGGAGACAGAGGGAGGACAGAGGGGGGCGTGTGGGGAGGGAGCGGAGACAGAGAGGGAGTAAGGGAAAAAGGATTTAGAGATTTAGAGTAATGGAAGAAGAAGCATGTAGAGATTTAGAATTAGGGAAGAAGGAGGTAGAGATTTAGGGTAAGGGAAGAAGGATCTAGAGATTTACATTAAGGGAAGAAGAAGAACGTAGAAATTTAGAGTAAGGGAAGAAGAAGGATGTAGAGATTTAGATTAAGGGAAGAAGGGTGTAGAGATTTAGAATAAAGGAAGAAGAAGGATGTAGAGATATAGAGTAAGGGAAGGAGAAGGAGGTAGAGATTTAGAGTAAGGGAGAAGGAGGTAGAGATTTAGAGTAAGGGAAGAAGAATGTAGAGATTTAGAGTAAGGGAAGAAGGGTGTAGAGATTTAGAATAAAGGAAGAAGAAGGATGTAGAGATATAGAGTAAGGGAAGGAGAAGGAGGTAGAGATTTAGAGTAAGGGAGAAGGAGGTAGAGATTTAGAGTAAGGGAAGAAGAATGTAGAGATTTAGAGTAAGGGAAGAAGAAGGATGTAGAGATTTAGAGTAAGGGAGAAGGAGGTAGAGATTTAGAGTAAGGGAAGAAGAATGTAGAGATTTAGATTAAGGGAAGAAAAAGGTAGAGATTTAGAGTAAGGGAAGAAGGAGGTAGAGATTTAAAGTAAGGGAAGAAGAAGGAGGTGGAGATTTAGAGTAAGGGAAGAAGAAGGATGTAGAGCTTTAGATTCAGGGAAGAAAAATGATGTTGAGATTTAGATTAAGGCAAGAAGAAGGTAGAGATTTAGAGTAAGGGAAGAAGAAGGATGTAGAGATTTAGAGTAAGGGAAGATGAAGGATGTAGAGATTTAGAGTAAGGGACGAAGAAGGATGTACAGATTTAGATTAACCTGTCTAGGATGAGGGTGCCGCTAGCGGCACTCCCCCCCCACCCCCACTGAAAAGGCAGAGCCGCGAAATATTTATTTATTTATTTTTTTTAATATTTAACTTTCACACATTAAAGTCCAATAAAGCTAATGAAAGACACAGATTTTGTGAATTCAGCCAACGTGTCCGATTTTTAAAATGTTTTACAGGGAAGACACAATATGTAAAGATGTAAATCTATTACCTAAAAACACATTAGCATAATCCACCATCTTTTATTTGTCCACCAACACCAGTAGCTATCACCAATTCGGCTAAACTAAGATATTTATAGCCCCTAACCAAGAAATAAACTCATCAGATGACAGTCTGATAACATATTTATGGTATGGGATAGGTTTTGTTAGAAAAATGTGCATATTTCAGGTAGATGGCATAGGTTACAATTGCACCCACCGTCACAAATGGACTAGAATAACTACATAGAGCAACGTGTTTACCTACTTACTAATCATCAAACATTTCGTAAAAATACACAGCATACACTAATCGAAAGACACAGATCCTGTGAATACAGACAATATTTCAGATTTTCTAAGTGTCTTACAGCGAAAACACAATAAATCGTTATATTAGCATAGCACATGTTCAAACATTACCCCAGCATTAATTCTAGCCAAAGTGAGCGATAACGTAAACATCGCCAAAATATATTATTTTTTTCACTAACCTTCTCAGAATTCTTCAGATGACACCCCTGTAACATCACATTACAACATGCATATACAGTTTGTTCGAAAATGTGCATATTTAGCCACCAAAATCATGGTTAGACAATGGGGAAAGTAGCCCAGCTGGTGAGAAAATGTCCGTGCGCCATATTAGACAGTGATCTACTCGTATACATAAATACTCATAAATGTGACTAAAAAATATAGGGTGGACAGCGATTGATAGACAATTTAACCTGTCTAGGATGAGGGTGCCGCTAGCGGCACTCCCCCCCCCCCCCACTGAAAGGGCAGAGCCGCGAAATTCAAAAAAAATATTTTTTTTAAATATTTAACTTTCACACATTAAAGTCCAATACAGCTAATGAAAGACACAGATCTTGTGAATCCAGCCAACATGTCCGATTTTTAAAATGTTTTACAGGGAAGACACAATATGTAAAGATGTACATCTATTACCTAAAAACACATTAGCATAATCCACCATCTTTTATTTGTCCACCAACACCAGTAGCTATCACCAATTCGGCTAAACTAAGATATTTATAGCCCCTAACCAAGAAAAAACTCATCAGATGACAGTCTGATAACATATTTATGGTATGGGATAGGTTTTGTTAGAAAAAAGTGCATATTTCAGGTAGATGGCATAGGTTACAATTGCACCCACCGTCACAAATGGAATAGAAAAACTATTTAGAGCAACGTGTTTACCTACTTACTAATCATCAAACATTTCGTAAAAATACACAGCATACACGAATCGAAAGACACAGATCCTGTGAATACAGACAATATTTCAGATTTTCTAAGTGTCTTACAGCGAAAACACAATAAATCGTTATATTAGCATAGCACATAGCACATAGCAGCCCAGCATTGATTCTAGCCAAAGTGAGCGATAAAAGTCAACATCGCCAAAATATATTAATTTTTTCACTAACCTTCTCAGAATTCTTCAGATGACACTCCTGTAACATCATATTACACAATCCATATAGAGTTTGATCGAAAAGGTTTATATTTAGCCACCAAAATCATGGTTAGACAATGTGAAATGTAGCTCAGCTGGTCAGAAAATGTCCTTGCGCCACTTAGACAGTGATCTACTCTTATACATAAATACTCATAAACGTGACTAAAAAATATAGGGTGGACAGGGATTGATAGACAATTTAATTCTTAATACAATCGCGGAATTACATTTTTTAAATTATCCTTACTTTTCAATACAGTTTGCGCCAAGCGAAGCTACGTCAAAAAACATGGCGTCCTAAGCCACTAACATTTTTCGACAGAAACACGATTTATCATAATAAAAATGTCCTACTTTGAGCTGTTCTTCCATCAGTATCTTGGGCAAAGGATCCTTTCTTGGGTCCAATCGTCTTTTGGTGGAAAGCTGTCCTCTTGCCATGTGGAAATGCCAACTGCGTTCGGGATGAACTGGAAGCGTGCCCAGCAATTCACAGCGTTTCTGAAATAAATGTCCCTAAATCGCACTAAACGGATATAAATTGCTATAAAACGCTTTAAATTAACTACCTTATGATGTTTTTAACTCCCATAACGAGTAGAAACATGACCAGAGTAATATTACTCCCTCCACTAATGCTTGGAACAAGTGCGGGTCGATGTCCTCCAGGCGCATTACGCAGCAAGAAAAGACTTGCTAGCTACAGGTTTTTTTAATTTATAGTGCCTGTGAACGCGCAATCGACCCCATTCAAATCGTCATCACGTAAAGGCATCCAGGGGAAGACGTAAGCAGTGTCCGTATAGTCATAGCAATAACAGTGCCCTTTTAACTGACTCCAGAACAGTGGCCAAAATTTCTGAAATCTGACTCCATGTCAGGGAAATTGCTGTAGAATGGGCTCTGTTCCACTTAGAGACAAAATTTCAACTCCTATAGAAACTATAGACTGTTTTCTATCCAATAATTATAATAATATGCATATTGTACGATCAAGAACTTTGTGGGAAGCCGTTTCAAAAATTACACGATTAGCATAAATAGTCACAACAGCGCCCCCATCCTCAACAGGTTAAATTATCCTTACTTTTCAATACAGTTTGCGCCAAGCGAAGCTACGTCAAAAAACATGGCGTCCTAAGCCACTAACATTTTTCGACAGAAACACGATTTATCATAATAAATTGTTCCTACTTTGAGCTGTTCTTCCATCAGTATCTTGGGCAAAGGATCCTTTCTTGGGTCTAATCGTCTTTTGGTGGAAAGCTGTCCTCTTGCCATGTGGAAATGCCAACTGCGTTCGGGATGAACTGGAAGCGTGCCCAGCTATTCACAGCGTTTCAGAAATAAATGTCCCAAAATCGCACTAAACGGATATAAATTGCTATAAAACGCTTTAAATTAACTACCTTATGATGTTTTTAACTCCTATAACGAGTCTTAACATGACCGGAGAAAGATTACTCCCAACACTAATGCTTGGAACAGGTGCGGGTCGGTGTCCTCCACGCGCATGACGCACCAAGAAAAGACTTGCTAGCTACAGGGTTTTTTTATTTATAGTGCCTGTGAACGCGCAATCGACCCCATTCAAATCGTCATCACGTAAAGGCATCCAGGGGAAGACGTAAGCAGTGTCCGTATACTCATAGCAATAACAGTGCCCTTTTAACTGACTCCAGATCAGGGGCCAACATTTCTGAAATCTGACTCCATGTCAGGGAAATTGCTGTAGAATGGGTTCTGTTCCACTTAGAGACAAGATTTCAACTCCTATAGAAACTATAGACTGTTTTCTATCCAATAATAATAATAATATGCATATTGTACGATCAAGAATTTTGTGGGAAGCCGTTTCAAAAATTACACGATTAGCATAAATAGTGACAACAGCGCCCCCAGCCTCAACAGGTGAAGGGAAGAAGAAGGTAGAGATTTAGAGTAAGGGAAGAAGGAGGTAGAGATTTAGAGTAAGGGAAGAAGGATGTGGAGATTTAGAGCAAGGGAAGAAGGATGTGGAGATTTAGAGTAAGGGAAGAAGGAGGTAGAGATTTAGAGTAAGGGAAGAAGGATGTGGAGATTTAGAGTAAGGGAAGAAGGATGTGGAGATTTAGAGCAAGGGAAGAAGGATGTGGAGATTTAGAGTAAGGGAAGAAGGATGTGGAGATTTAGAGCAAGGGAAGAAGGATGTGGAGATTTAGAGCAAGGGAAGAAGGAGGTAGAGATTTAGAGTAAGGGAAGAAGGAGGTAGAGATTTAGAATAAGGGAAGAAGGAGGTGCATCAACTGCAGTAATCAAACTGAACATGCTAGTGAAGGTGCCCGCAGTTCTATATTGTACTTGCATACTGCACGTGTGTATTTTTATGTTTCAAACGTTTAAAATTGAGCGTTTGAAAATGGCATCCTGAGGTCCACTTCGCGCAATGTTCAGCGTCGAAAGGAAGACTCCTCTCGCTCCTTGGCCTTTTATAACCTCTGAGAGCTACGCAGCAAGCCCATTCCACTTCTCATTGGTTACTGACATCCAGGGGAAGGCGGGTGCAGTTCATGTCGTTCCATAGGAAAAACACAGACTTTTAAAACTGATCTGAAATCAGAGCTTCGCTCTCAGACCATCGCAGTGCCTGTCATGGATTTCGCTGTAGAAAGAGTTCTGGGTCACCCACAGACAAAATTCCAACGGCTATAGAAACTAGAGAGTGTTTTCTATCCAATAGAATTAATAATATGCATATTGTACGATCAAGAATTGAGCACGAGGCAGTTTAATTTGGCGACACCCAGAAATAAAAAATGCTAATTGCGCCACCTATTGGCAAAAGGTTAATGAAATCGCAGTGTTAGAATTCTAAAAAATAACTTCATTACGACATCTAGCTTCGGTATAGCTGAGTACCCAAACGTTGGGCGCCGACTACTAGTTCACATGCACGACAGATATATGAAATAGCATCATAAAATGTTTCTTACTTTTGCTGATCTTTCATCAGAATGTTGGACAAGGGGTCCTTTGTCAGAGAACGGAACACGGCAAAACTCCCGAAAAAATGTCAATAATCTGATTAAACTATATTGAAAAAACATACTTTACGAGGATATGGTCACATGTATCAAATAAAATCAAAGCCGGAGATAGTAGTCGCCTATAACGGCAGCTAAACAGAAGGCAAATCCAGGTACCGCCTCGCGCTCTCCAGAAAACCGGAAATGGGGGACACGTCATACAAAGAGCTTGTATTCCACTTCAGACCAAGATAAACACTAAATTTCTTCTCTCACCGCCTCTTGACATCCAGGGGAAGGAGTATGACATGCATGTATACTCATACGTATCATGCCCATTTATAGGCAGGAAGTAGAACAGAGCATCGATTTCAGACTTTCCACTTCCTGGTCAGGAAGTTTGTGCCAACTGAGTTCTGTTTGACTCACAGATATAATTCAAACGGTTTTAGAAACTAGAGAGTGTTTTCTATCCAATAGTAATAATAACATGCATATTGTACGAGCAAGAATTGAGTATGAGGCCGTTTGAAATGGGCACCTTTTATCTGGCTACTCAATACTGCCCCTGCAGCCCAAACAGTTTAAGTGTTTTACAGCGAAAACACAATATAGCATTATATTAGCTTACCACAATAGCCAGAAACACAAGCCATTCCCCAGCAGCAAAAGTTAGCGATCGTAACAAACCAGCAAAAGATATATAATTTTTGACTAACCTTGATAAGCTTCATCAGATGACAGTCCTATAACATCAGGTTATACATACACTTATGTTTTGTTCGAAAATGTGCATATTTAGAGCTGAAATCAGTGGTTATACATTGTGCTAACGTAGCATCTTTTTCCCACAACGTCCGGATATTTTTCTGACACTCACATATTCTGACCAAATAACTATTCATAAACATTACTAAAAAATACATGTTGTATAGGAAATGATAGATACACTAGTTCTTAACCTGTTGGGGATGGGGGCGCTGTTTAGACTATTTATGCTAATGTGGCTAATTTTTTAAACGGCTTCCCACAAAATCCTTGATCGTACAATATGCATATTATTATTATTATTGGATAGAAAACAGTCTATAGTTTCTATAGGAGTTGAAATTTTGTCTCTAAGTGGAACAGAGCCCATTCTACAGCAATTTCCCTGACATGGAGTCAGATTTGAGAAACGTTGGCCACTTTTCTGAAGTCATTTAAACGGGCACTGTCGTTGCTATGACTATACGGACACTTCTTACGTCTTCCCCTGGATGCCTTTACGTGATGACGATTCCAACGGGCTCGATTGCTCGTTCACAGGCCCTACAAATGAAAAAAACCTTTAGCTAGCAAGTCTTTTCTTGCTGCGTAACGCGCGTGGAAGACACCGACCCTCTCCTGTTCCAAGCGTTAGTTTAGCCTGTTATATTTCTCCGGTCATCTTTTCACTCGTTATAGGAGTTACAAACATCACAAAGTAGTTAATTTAAAGCGTTTTATAGCAATTTATATCCGTTTAGTGCGATTTTGGGACATTTATTTTTGCAACGATGTGAAAAGTTGGTCACGCTTTTCAGTTCATCCCGAACGTAGTTGACATTTCCACATGGCAAGAGGACAGCTTTCCACCAAAAGACGATTTCTCCCAAGAAAGGATCCTTTGCCCAAGATACTGATGGAAGAACAGCTCAAGGTAGGACATTTTTATTATGATAAATCGTGTTTCTGTCGAAACATTTTAGTGGCTTAGGACGCCATGTTTTTTGACGTAGCTTCGCTTGGCGCAAACTGTATTGAAAAGTAAGGATAAATTAAAAAATGTAATAACGCAATTGTATTAAGAATTAAATTGTCTATCAATCCCTGTCCACCCTATATTTTTTAGTCACGTTTATGAGTATTTATGTATAAGAGTAGATCACTGTCTAAGTGGCGCAAGGACGTTTTCTTTACCAGCTTGTCTACATTTCACATTGTCTAACCATGATTTTGGTGGCTAAATATAAACATTTTCGATCAAACTGTATATGCATGTTGTAATGTGATGTTACAGGAGTGTCATCGGAAGAATTCTGAGAAGGTTAGTGAAAAAATTAATATCTTTTGGCGATGTTGACTTTTATCGCTCACTTTGGCTAGAATCAATGCTGGGCTGCTAATTGCTATGTGCTAAGCTAATATAACGATTTATTGTGTTTTCGCTGTAAGACACTTAGAAAATCTGAAATATTGTCTGTATTCACAGGATCTGTGTCTTTCGATTCGTGTATGCTGTGTATTTTTACGAAATGTTTGATGATTAGTAGTTAGGTAAACACGTTGCTCATTGTAATTATTCTAGTCCATTTGTGATGGTGGGTGCAATTGTAAACTATGCCATCTACCTGAAATATGCACTTTTTTCTAACAAAACCTATCCCATACCATAAATATGTTATCAGACTGTCATCTAATGAGTTTTTTTGTTGGTTAGAGGCTATAAATATCTTAGTTTAGCCGAATTGGTGATGGCTACTGGTGTTGGTGGACAAATAAAAGATGGTGGAATATGCTAATGTGTTTTTAGGTAATAGATGTACATCTTTACATATTGTGTCTTCCCTGTAAAACATTTTAAAAATCGGAAATGTTGACTGGATTCATAAGATCTGTGTCTTTCATTAGCTGTATTGGACTTTAATGTGTGAAAGTTAAATATTTTAAAAAAATATTTTTTTTGAATTTCGCGGCACTGGTTTTTCAGTGGGGGGGGGGGGGGAGTGCCGCTAGCGGCACGCTGATCCTAGACAGGTTAATGCAATCGCCATGTTAGAATTCTAAAAATAACTTCATTACGATATGCAGTTTACGTTATGGCGAGAGCATGCCCAAAACCTGGCCGCAAACTACTAGTACACATGTACGACAGATATATGAAATAACATCATAAAATGGGTCCTACTTTTGATGATCTTCCATCAGGGGTCATTTGTCCAGAACAATCGTTGTTTGGATTTAGAATGTCCTCTTCTCCAATTAGCACGGAAAGCTAGCAAAGTGGCGCGAAGCTCTCCTTCCTGAACATACGCAGACAAAGCAACACGCCTTAACGTCCCGAAAAAATTTCAAGAATTTAAGAAAACTATATTGAAAAACATAGTTTACGATAATTTGTCACATGTATCAAATAAAATCAAAGCCGGAGGTATTAGTCGTCTATAACGACAGCTTTACAGAAGGCAATACCAGGTCACTTCTCGCGCGTTCCAGATAACAGGAAATTGGGGTCACGTCATGCCAAGAGCTTTACTTCGACCTCAGATCATGTTATACACTCCATTTCTTCTCTCACTGCCTGTCGACATCTAGTGGAAGACGTATGAAGTGCATGTATACTAATAAATATCAAGGACATTTATAGGCAGGCCCTAGAACAGAGCATCGATTTCAGATTTTCCACTTCCTATCAGGAAGTTTGCTGCAAAATGAGTTCTGTTTTACTCACAGATATAATTCAAATGGTTTTTAGAAACTAGAGAGTGTTTTCTATCCAATAGTAATAATAATATGCATATTGTACGAGCAAGAATTGAGTACGAGGCCGTTTGAAATGGGCACCTTTTATCCAGGCTACTCAATACTGCCCCTGCAGCCCAAAGAGGTTAACTTGTGTATCCCGTGCCAGGGTGCAAACATGCAGGTCAGTAGTCCTGTTGTTCTCCCATGTCTCTTGGGGTGAGAGGGACACTCATGGCTCCTTCTGATAATTCTGTTTTACCCTGCAGTGCTGCGCTGAGGCCAGCCAAGACCCCTGCCTCACCCCCTTCTGTCTGTCTGTCTCCCCCTGCCTCACCCTCTTCTGTCTGTCAGTCTCCCCCCTGCCTCACCCCCTTCTGTCTGTCTCCCCACAGCCTCACCCCCTTCTGTCTGTCTGTCTCCCCCTGCCTCACCCTCTTCTGTCTGTCTGTCTCCCCCAACCTCACCCCCTTCTGTCTGTCTGACTCCCCCCGCCTCACCCCGTTCTGTCTGTATGTCTGTCTCCCCCTGCCTCACCCCTGTCTGTCTGTCTCCCCCTCACCCCCTTCTGTCTGTCTCCCCCTGGCTTAAAAACCAAATATCAAAAATAACTTTCTATCACTGGATTCAAAGCTTACGCGCGTCCACATCATCTCCCAACATCCTCAGACATGGATGGACGTAAAGTACTGGCGTATCACGGTTGACCTGGCTGTCCAAATCATCACCACTACACACACACACACACACACACACACACACACACACACACACACACACACACACACACACACACACACACACACACACACACACACACACACACACACACACACACACACACACACACACACACACACACACACACACACACACACACACAGCCTCCTCAGGCCTCATATTCCACCCCTCCTGCTAGATACACCATAGACAGCCAACATCACAAGATCATCATCAAATTATCAAATCATCCTCTTCCTAAACCATAGGCATAGACTTTCACACCACTCCATAATATCTAAAAACCATTTCCATATGTTACTCACAAACAGTTAGGCCTACTGCTCATGGTTATAATAGTGAACATGCTTCTGCCTCGTGTCAGTGTGTCTCCCTATTGTCCATATCACCAGAACGCCCCTGCAGTAGTCCCCACTACGGAGGGCCAGCTTTTCCAACCAGCGACCCAACCTCTCTTCTAATCCCCTCATTTTCTTCTCTTCCTTTTTTCTCCCAGACCTGAGAGTGCCATTTCCAGAAGAGCGCGCCTACTCGTGTTCTCTCGCCCTCCGCGCTATCGTTCGCTGCCCCTGTCTGTCATCTCTCTATCCCAGGGACAAAGAGAGGAAGAGAGGGGGAGATATGTGTTGTGTTGCAGGGCATGGGAAAGCGTGAGGAGAAGGGGTGATGAGGAGGGAGGAAGAGGGAGGAGAGGAGGGAGCGAGAGAGGGAGGGAGGGAGTTCATCAGACAGCCTGATTGGTTAACACCCAGGAGGAGTGATTAAGACATGTTATCTTTACCAGGTGCTCAGAGAGGAGCGGAGAGGAGAGGAGAGGAGAGGAGCGGAGAGGAGCGGAGCGGAGAGGAGATGAGCGGAGCGGAGAGGAGAGGAGAGGAGAGGAGAGGAGAGGAGAGGAGAGAATCCTCCACTCGGTGCTCCTGAGTGGCGCAACGGTCTAATGCATTGCATCTCAGCGCTAGAGGCGTCACTACAGACACCCTGGTTGGATTCCAGGCTGTATCACAACCAGCTGTGATTGGGAGTCCCATAGGGCGGCACGCAATTGGCCCAATGTCGTCCGGGTTTGGCCGGTGTAGGCCGTCATTGTAAATAAGAATTTGTTCTAAACTGACTTGCCTTGTTAAATAAAGGTTACATTTAAAAATGTTATACAGTATACAGTGAAATACATTACCGAATTATTGAGGTGGAGTGTGCTGTGAAGTTGGAAAGCAATAGTGGTTGACTGGTTGACTGTAGTAAATTCATTGATTTAAGCTTTTCCTTGTCTATTTTCTCCACCACTACAACAACCTACTACCACACCTCAGCACTATAAAGCTAGATTACTAAGTGCAACACTAGAACACTTTCCCTTTGTAATTAGTGTGGACAGCCTTTCTCTCTCCTCTCGCTCTCTTCCTCCCTCTCTCTTTGTCCGTCTCTCTCCCTCTCTCTCTCTCCGCTGCGTGGTGAAACTATTCCCCTACTAGGTGTGTCTCTGTGTTTATAAGGAGCATGCAACATTTTTTGTGGTTTTCACATGGCAATTAAAATTGTCTACCAGCACTGGGTGGCAGGGTGTGCTACGATGGACAAATGAGAGAGAGAATGAGAAAGAGAGTAAGAGAAAGAGAGTGAGAGAGAGTGAGAGAGAGAGAGAGAGAGAGAGAGAGAGAGAGAGAGAGAGAGAGAGAGAGAGAGAGAGAGAGAGAGAGAGAGAGAGAGAGTGAGAGAGAGAGAGAGAGAGAGAGAGAGAGAGAGAGAGAGAAACAGTGTCCCTTCTCTTTTTGTCTGCAGGCTGTGCTAGACATAATTAATGGCCTCAGACAGAACAGGAACAGGTATGTATTAAAAACAATATTGGGATCCAACAGCTCGGAGGTCCTCACACTATTACAAGGAGCTATTCAGACAGGCCCTGTTCAATCCAACAAAGACTGTGAGGGAATAAAAAGGATGGGGCCAGCTCGTGCCTTGTGTGGTAGTTTATATCAACTAGCTGCATAAACTCTGCAACCATAAGAGCTCCAATTACCCATCTGTGATTGTCTGTGGGAGACATGATATATGGGCCTATCAATAGCAGAGAGCCTCAGTCCCACCGCAAAAATAGTAGAACCCCAGCCCGTTCTTCAGGGCCACATGGTGTATTAGTGCACGTTGACTATGTTGGATTTTACAGACCGTTAGAGGAGCCTCTAATAAAGAGACTGATAGAGGAAAGGACATAAACCACACAGATGACGGAGGCCATTAAGTGTTTATCTGCTATAAATGTCCACATAGACACTTTGTGAGCCTGGCTGCCTCTCTTCTTCTCTCTCTCACTCTCTCTCTTCTTCTTCTCTCAATCCCCTCTCTCTATGTGTCCGTGTGCAGTGTGAGTGTTGAATAGCTCGTCTATGGAACAGCTGCACCGAGTGTCTGGAATCAAGTGCACTCTGAAAGGCAAGACATTTAGTTAACCAAAATGGATGACAGCATATAGGAGTGGATCTCTGTGAGTTTGTACGCATTTCATTTTCTAGGCATAACATCTCAGTGCTGATCCTTTAACTTTTCAGACTGAGGCATGGTAGTAAAGTGACAAATCTCTTCATGTACCCACCCAGTCTTTAATTGCCCTTAGAAAGTCCCTTCACTACTTCCTGGACCCGACCTGTCATCTTAACTCAACACAGAGTGCAGGTAAAACAAAGAAAGTGAGATAAAAAGGGAACAAAAAGAAAGAAGCCATTAGGTCATTATGAGAGAAAGTGTCTAGACGTTTATTTGTGTCTCAGGTCTTTGTAGACTGGGGTTGGGTGGCCTACTGTCTGGTGGTGGGGGGGGGGGGGGGGGGGGGGGGTGAGAGGTGAAGAGAGGAAATTGAGGGGGTTGGATCAAGGTGCAGGAGGAGAGGAGAGAGAAATGAGAGAGTGCGCGGGTGCGTGAGGGGAATGGGAGGATGAACAGAGGAGAAGGGAAGAGAGAAAATGGCAGAGAGAGAGAGAGAGGTGCGGGGTGGGGGGCCTACTGGCTGGATCAAGGTGTGGTCCCTCCTGTACTTTGATGTGGGTGACTGTCAAGCTTCAGTGGCTCCTGATGCCTCTTGGCTGCCTCAATGTCTGCTGCTGCAGCCCAGCAGGTAAACCTGGCCTGAGCCTCACCACCACACCACTACACACACTCCGTCCCTCCATCCTTTTCTCCCTTACACCCTGCTCTTAACGACGGGGGGAGAGAGAGATAGAGAGAAATAAAGTGCATGGGAGAGAGAAAGAGAGAGAGAGAGTGAGAGAAAGAGAGAGAGAAAGTGAGAGGGAGGGTATACAATTGGAGTCTTGTTGATCGGCCGCCAACGTTCAACTCTCTCTTGTTACCAAAAATGAGCACCCGGGTAATTTCATAGGTATTACGCCTCGGGCTGTCAGCCTGCAAACCAGCACATTATAAAATCTCAAGTGTAAGTCAGGTTGCACTAACAAACAAAATGAAGAAAAAAGCTTCAGTGCTGGGTTGTGACCTGCTGTCTGTATACACACGTTCTCACACAAACTCACACACACTCTCTCTCTGTCTCCCCCACTTGAGTAAATGCAGCATGTCCTTGCTCCAATCACAGGTTCATTTCTTGGCAGTTCTAGTCCTATTATCAAGCCGCAGATGGCCATGGGAGAAGTTAGTTCTTGTTCTATTTACTCAGTTCACGCCTGTGATTCCCTGCTGGATCCCCTGATCCTCGATACAATCTGGGCTCTGGGAGGTAGAGTTTTATACTGTATGTGGGCTTCCGCTTTTAGAAAGAGGACAGAAAGAGAGGGAGGGAGGGAGGGTAAGAGAGAGAGAGAGAGAGAGAGAGAGAGAGAGAGAGAGAGAGAGAGAGAGAGAGAGAGAGAGCTGTACTGAACTGTATATGGCAGACAGATGAGCCAACAGCAGACCTGCATACAGTACCTGACTGTCAGACATGATACCAACCCCAGGTTATAAACATGAAGTATGGATCAGGTTAAAGAGTTATGTGGCTGGGGGCCAGCCAGACAGACAGTATATAAGTGAAGGTAGATGCCCCACCTGCTGTCCTGTCCTCTCCAGCCATCATTCCTCAACATGTTGAACACTGGCAAGCCTGGACTCCTCCTGCTTGCCTCCCCTGATCCCCTCTTCTTCTGCTCATGTTCCTTCCTTCTGGACATGAGTGATGTTCGCTGACAGTCAGTTGGCCATTTCCACGTTTACATTTCCCTCCCTCTCTTCCCATAACCCCACCTCTCTACTCCCTCCCTCTCTCCCTCTCTTCCCAAAACCCCACCTCTCTACTCCCTCCCTCCCTCCCTCCTGTCTTTTCTTTCCCCTTCCTTAAAGATGGCTGTAAGATGAAAGAAAGCCGTGGCCCTGGCCTTGCCTTATCACAGTCTTTTAGAGCTTGTGTGAAAACTTGGCAGCACCTTGGTTCAGGAGAAATAGCATTGGGGATTAGAGTTCTAGGACAGACCTGACTATTCACACTTGGCATTAGGCAAGACAGCCTCAATACAAGAAGGATAGTTTTTCATTCCTTCAATTTAACTTTAATTACTCAAATCTCTGTGAGGGCACACAAGAAAAGCCCAGGCATTTGTGTCTGGAAGATTAGCCGACTGCCCTGCCAAGTCCGCACGGCGCTGCTTCGTTAGATAAAATTCAAATTCAAATCCGGGCTAAAGACAGTGCAGCTGTCACCCCCCTGGCCTGCAAAGCCCCCCTTGGATCAGAATGAGCTGTCCTCCCTCTGCCTGCTTCTCTTCTCATCTCCTCTCCTCCGTCTCTTCCCCTGAGGAACCTAATCCCACTCTCCCAGCTGACTGACACCTCTAAAAATAAAGCCATAAAAAAGCCTCTGAAATAATTAGTAATTAAAAATTACAAATATGTTTTGTGTTTTGCTGCTCGATCGTCCCTGTCTCCTCTGCTCTGCTCGGTTAGACTGTCAGGTGGTAAGTGTGACAGTGGGGCATCATAGGTGTCAGGGGTGTCGCCTCTCTCTGTTGCAAACGAGGAAAGTCTATTTCCTCCCTGATTCATGTCTTCATCCACATGGAGAGAAGGAAAATAAGTATAGAAGGAGGAAAGGAGGGATGTGCTGGCAGTGGTATCAGGCCAAACACACTCTCTCTCTCTCTCTCTCTCTCTCTCTCTCTCTCTCTCTCTCTCTCTCTCTCTCTCTCTCTCTCTCTCTCTCTCTCTCTCTCTCTCTCTCTCTCTCTCTCTCTCTCTCTCTCTCTCTCTCTCTCTCTATCTCTCTCTCTCTCTCTCTCTCTCTCTCTCTCTCTCTCTCTCTCTCTCTCTCTCTCTCTCTCTCACTCCTGGTTTACGACAGAAGAGGTCCCTTAGAAAAAAATTACAAAGTGCTTTGAGCGCCAAGAAATGTATTTTTCTCTCTTTGTTGTCGGAGGGAGATGTGTGGGAATGCGCTGATCTTACTTGTTGACATTAACGCTATGAGAGATACAAGGCCTCATTGGGGGTTTGCGTAATCTTCTCAAAGTAGCACTTTCTCACTTTCCATCCCTCTCTCCCTCTTTCTGTCGAATCTGACATGTATTTAATCTCTCAGTGCTGAAATCCCCACAAGTTGTGTGTCTTTCTGGGCAAATGACTATGCGAACACCTGCAATGTCTTAGATAAGTAGCTAGTCTTATCTCCTTTGGGAGAGGACCCCATTATCCTGAGCTTTGAGGGCAGATACCCCCAGTGTGCCACGGGCCACCAACGATAATCCACGACACCATACAGCCAAATCCTGGTAAAGTGATGGTAAAGTGACAACACCTCTATCCTCTGGACTAGGTTAAGCCATGTCTATTAGCTATGATTGGATAACGTTTTTTTCAGCCTACACTGCAAGGCCATATAAAGAATGTAATTGGCCCTGCCATCGTTAGGGTTATCATCCTGTTTAAGCCAAGGAGATGTGTTGAGGTCTGGGGGCAACTGGGGTCCACATCTCTCTCCTACAGGGGCCACAACCCTTCTCCTACAGGGGTCACCACCCTCTCTTACAGGGTCTACCACCGTCTCCTACAGGGGTCACCACCCTCTCCTACAGGGTCTACCACCCTCTCTTACAGGGTCTACCATCCTCTCCTACAGGGGTCACCACCCTCTCCTACAGGGTTTCCAACCCTTTCCTACAGGGGCCACCACCCTCTCTTACAGGGTCTACCACAGGGTCTACCACCGTCTCCTACAGGGGCCACCACTCCTCTCCTACAGAGTCTACCACCCTCTCTTACAGGGTCTACCATCCTCTCCTACAGGGGTCACCACCCTCTCCTACAGGGTCTACCACAGGGTCTACCACCGTCTCCTACAGGGGCCACCACTCCTCTCCTACAGGGTCTACCACTCTCTCCTACAGGGGTGACCACCCTCTCCTACAGGGTATGCTACCCTCTCCTACAGGGGCAACCACCCTCTCCTATAGAGGCCACCACTCCTCTCCCACAGGGTCTACCACCGTCTCCTACAGGGTCTACCACCCTCTGCTACAGGGGTCTACCACCCCTCTCTGGGTTTTCCTTTCCCAAACAGGTCATTCCTCCAACCCTCATGTGGTTCTGTAAAATCACAAGCTCATCATGCCATAATGGAGGAGAACAACATGAAGCTACACTACACACACAGCTAGACCTGCCTAGCGCTCTGCTGCAACTGGTTATTTAGTTGGCTCGTTCCATGTGTGCAGTAATTGATTGGCATCCTGGAATTAGAGGAGGCTTGCAGTGCTGAGGGGGGAGCTGGCATGGGCCTCATACATTAAATATCTGGCACGGCTCAGCCAGCCATCTGATTTACTTTCAAAGGGCCCAGACCCGAGCCTGATTAAAACCAACCGGACAGATGTAAGGGCCTGGAAGGCCCCCGTAGGCATCCTCTCAGAGCGCCGGTAAGGAGAGCCGCGACGTGGTGAACTGGATGAAGTCATGGCACGCCAACCTAATTACGGGATGCTGACCAACCAAGGGAGCTTGTCTTAAACCAGCCAATCAGATCAGGCTTGAGGAGCACGTGGGTGGGACTAAACTATACTCCTTGTATCAGTGTGGTTTATAGTGAAGAACAGTAGAACTACATCGACAGGCAGACAGGCACATAAGGGGGAGAAAAAAAGTTGTCAGGAAGCAGGAAGAAAATAATCCATGGGAAGAGTGATAAAATTATATAGAACTCCTATAAGAGTTTTCTTACTGCCTTCCACTAAGTTCTAACAAGCTACAGCCAGGTTAATAACCCCCCCTCCTTCCTTCCTCTGAGTTCTAACAAGCTACAGCCAGGTTAATAACCCCCCCTCCTTCCTTCCTCTGAGTTCTAACAAGCTCCAGCCAGGTTAATAACCCCCCCTCCTTCCTTCCTCTGAGTTCTAACAAGCTACAGCCAGGTTAATAACCCCCCCCCCTCCTCTGAGTTCTAACAAACTACAGCCAGGTTAATAACCCCCCCCCCCTCCTCTGAGTTCTAACAAGCTACAGCCAGGTTAATAACCCCCCCTCCTCTGAGTTCTAACAAGCTACAGCCAGGTTAATAACCCCCCCTCCTCTGAGTTCTAACAAGCTACAGCCAGGTTAATAACCCCCCCCCCTCTGAGTTCTAACAAGCTACAGCCAGGTTAATAACCCCCCCTCCTCTGAGTTCTAACAAGCTACAGCCAGGTTAATAACCCCCCCCCCCCTCCTTCCTTCCTCTGAGATCTAACAAGCTACAGCCAGGTTAATAACCCCCCCTCTGAGATCTAACAAGCTACAGGCAGGTTAATAACCCCCCCTCTGAGTTCTAACAAGCTACAGCCAGGTTAATAACCCCCCCTCTGAGATCTAACAAGCTACAGCCAGGTTAATAACCCCCCTCTGAGTTCTAACAAGCTACAGCCAGGTTAATACCCCCCCTCCTCCCTCCCTCCCTCCCTCCCTCCTTCCTACGCTTCCTCTGAGTTCTAACAAGCTAAAGCCAGGTTAATAACCCCCCTTCCTCCCTCCCTCCCTCCCTCCTTCCTTCCTTCCTTCCCTTCCTCTGAGTTCTAACAAACTAGAGCCAGGTTAATAACCCCCCCCCCCTCCCTCCCTCCCTCCTTCCTACCCTTCCTCTGAGTTCTAACAAGCTGAAGCCAGGTTAATAACCCCCCCTCCTCCCTCCCTCCCTCCTTCCTACCCTTCCTCTGAGTTCTAACAAGCTGGAGCCAGGTTAATACCCCCCTCCTCCCTCCTCCCTCCCTACCTCCCTCCTTCCTACCCTTCTTCTGAGCTCTAACAAGCTGGAGCCAGGTTAATAACCCCCCCTCCTCCCTCCTCCCTCCCTCCCTCCCTCCTTCCTACCCTTCCTCTGAGTTCTAACAAACTAGAGCCAGGTTAATAACCCCCCTCCCTCCCTCCTTCCTACCCTTCTTCTGAGTTCTAACAAACTAGAGCCAGGTTAATAACCCCCCCTCCTCCCTCCCTCCCTCCCTCCCTCCCTCCTACCCTTCCTCTGAGTTTTAACAAGCTGGAGCCAGGTTAATAACTCCCCCTCCTCCCTCCCTCCCTCCTTCCTACCCTTCCTCTGAGTTCTAACAAGCTGGAGCCAGGTTAATAACTCCCCCTCCTCCCTCCCTCCCTCCCTCCCTCCCTCCCTCCTTCCTACCCTTCCTCTGAGTTCTAACAAGCTAGAGCCAGGTTAATAACCCCCCCCCCCCTCCTCACTTTCCCTCCCTCCCTCCCTACCTCCTTCCTACCCTTCCTCTGAGTTCTAACAAGCTGGAGCCAGGTTAATAACCCCCCCTCCTCCCTCCTCCCTCCCTCCCTCCTTCCTACCCTTCCTCTGAGATCTAACAAGCTAGAGCCAGGTTAATAACCACCCCCTCCTCACTTTCCCTCCCTCCCTCCCTCCCTCCTTCCTACCCTTCCTCTGAGTTCTAACAAGCTAGAGCCAGGTTAATAACCTCCCCCCCTTCTCACTTTCCCTCCCTCCCTCCTTCCTACCCTTCCTCTGAGTTCTAACAAGCTGGAGCCAGGTTAATAACCCCCCCTCCTCCCTCCCTCCCTCCTTCCTACCCTTCCTCTGAGTTCTAACAAGCTGGAGCCAGGTTAATAAACCCCCCTCCCTCCCTCCCTCCCTCCATCCCTCCCTCCCTCCCTCCCTCCCTCCCTCCTTCCTACCCCTCCTCTGAGTTCTAACAAGCTAGAGCCAGGTTAATAACCCCCCCCCCCCCCTCCTCACTTTCCCTCCCTCCCTCCCTCCCTCCTTCCTACCCTTCCTCTGAGTTCTAACAAGCTGGAGCCAGGTTAATAACCCCCCCTCCTCCCTCCTCCCTCCCTCCCTCCTTCCTACCCTTCCTCTGAGTTCTAACAAGCTAGAGCCAGGTTAATAACCCCCTCTCCTCCCTTTCCCTCCCTCCCACCCTCTCTCCTTCCTTCCTTCCTTCCTTCCTTCCTTTTTTCCCTCCCTCCCCCTCACCCCTTTCCCTGTCTCCCCAGGCCTGAGGGAGGGGATAATGATTCATATCTGCCTACCTTGTCACCTAATTCATTATGGAATAGCAGTTAATTTGATTTGATACTTTTTAAAAATACAATTCAGTAATACATTAGATTGTTTCAGGCTATCAAAATAATTCTCCAATTATTACGGTTACTCAACCAAGTCTCTTTTTTCCCTTTGCGAGCGGCAGTTGGTCTGACTCGGAATACATTAGCTGCTACAACTCCATCCCTCCGCCGCCGCTGCCGATTGAAGGAATAAGAAATATACTGTCTGCACGATTACACCAGAAATGTTATTACTGGTGATGTGGGGCAGCCCCGCAGTACAGATCCAAACGGCCTGTAGATTGATGTGTGATTGGCGCAACATGATGCCTTAAATGGTTCTGATTATGTCCTTGTAGAGGGAAGAAAAAAGAGAACAGATCAGATTTCTTTTTATGCTAATAGCCCAGGCCCTGTGTTTAGAACCTCCTTTAATTAGTAACCTGGTTGAGCAACTCTGCCCTTCTTGTCACATCAAGGCGCACTGGGCCCCGGCTTGGACGTGATGTGACACACACACGCTGTGACATACACAGACACACACACCCTCCTACACACACTGACACACACACCCTCCATCCCTCCCTTCTTCCTCCTAATCCCTACCACACCCTCCAGGCATTGATGAGAAAAGAAAGCTATCACAGAGATGGGAGATATGGACTCTCGCCTTTAACACTGGAACATCTACAGACAGAAAGATACAGAAAAAAAAAATACAGTCAGCTCATAACTCACAGATGAATACTGTTTAAAGGGAAAGAAAAGGTCTCCTTAATAGGGCAAGTGGTTTTCCTGACAGCGTACCTGAGCAGGTTCAACTTTGGGCTATATGTCAGGGCACACGGTCAGTAAAACTCCTGGCCCTTCCGACCCTGTAAATGATCTTCTCTCTTGATGGTGTTTACCTTTAAGAATTTATGTAGGTTATTTGTTGCTGTTCTTGTCATTTTGTTGTTATTTTGCCTCGTCGTATGTCTGTTGTCCCTACATAACTTACAACATAATCAATGTAATTGTAAGCTGTGGGATTTGTAGCATATTACAGCAAAAAAAACGTCCATAAACTGTTTGTTAATGTATCATAGCTTGGCAACACCACTTGCGAAACAGTCCAGACTTTGGGAAATCTGGACAGAAAAACTTGGGAATATGGGGGCATCACGGGGGTTAGCGTCTGGGATGTACAAGTGTTTGGTGAGAGAGAGAGAGAGAGAGAGAGAGCGAGAGAGAGAGCGCGAGAGAGAGAGAGAGAGAGAGAGAGAGAGAGAGAGAGAGAGAGAGAGATATATCCCTGTCTCCATGTCTCCCTGTCATAGCTTTGCTCCATCAGTCCAGTTACCAACAGGAGCAGCAGCTACGTTTGGCTATATACGGACGGTATTTGACATTGTGTTGTTATTTCGCTAAACACTAGATGGTTTAATTTTTGGGGGGGTAGTGAAATGTTGCTACTCAGGCAAGAAAAAGACCTCACCCAAGTGTATAGGCCCGTTGGAAAATATAATTGGACTGTTGGAATGTGAATCACATTTTTATTTGGTTTACCCCCGACGGCATTGCGCGTGCCCCTGGGGTACACGTACCCTAGTTTGGGAATACCTGCCCTAGAGCACACTAAAAACTATACATACCTTGGCCTAAACTTCAGGTAATTTAACGCAAAGCTGTGAACAATCTGAGAGACAAAGCAAGAAGGGCCTTCTATGCCATCAAAAGGATCATAACATTCTACATACCAATTAGGATCTGGATAAAAATACTTGAATCAGTTATTGAACCCATTGTCCTTTATGGCTGTGAGGTCTGGGGTCAATATGTGACACACACCAAATGGACAAACCCCATTCTAAATACAACACATATTTATTTGTATTTATTTTCCATTTTGTACTTTAACTATTTACACATCATTAAGACACTGTATATAGACTTAATATGACATTTGACATGTCTTTATTCTTTTGGAACTTTTGTGAGTCTAATGTTTACTGTTCATTCTGATTGTTTATTTCACTTTTGATTATTATCTATTTCACTTGCTTTGGTGATGTAAACATATGTTTCCCATGCCAATAAATATAAATAACTCTTTGAAAACAACAAGCCACAAAAGAGCCTCATGCATAGACTGTATCTCTCAAATGACACCCTATAATCCTCCTCAAATGACACCCTATAATCCTCCTCAAATGACACCCTATTCATACAAACTAGTATGCCTCCCTGACACATTTTTTTGACACTTTTCCATCTCAGGTGCAGATTTAAAATTGTGTCCTAAATGATAAATAATACATTATTTTAAGTTTTAACCCTTTGCTGCTTAGATAAAAGTGATGAATTACCACCTGTCCTACCTTATTTCACCCTACCTGTCTGTCAGGGATTCATACCTGTCCAACCTGTGCTCAGATGAACACCATGTCCCAGATCTCTCTCTCACATGCAAGTGGAGTCATGATTCTAGAAGCCTTCTGAGGTTAACTCAGATGCTACAGGCCTCTCTGCTCTCTGTCATTCCACATTCCACATTCCATTCCAGGGTTCTGCTTCTCTCTCAGAGGTCTGTACTTGGCTGGGATCAGCTGCATACATGTTACAAGACTTGTGGATTCACCCTTAGCTCAGGTAAAGGACAGGTTTCCTTATGTCTCTGCCTGCCTGCCTGCCTGCCTGCCTGTCTGTCTGTCTGTCTGTCTGTCTGTCTGTCTGTCTGTCTGTCTAATAATAAAATCAACATTTAACTTTAATCACTTATTTACTCCTTCTTCTGATGCTAATTCAATGTTACAGGTCTAGCAACTGTAGAATTATGTCCACTTGAGATGACAGGCCTTTCCCTGTACACTACAGTCAACAGTCAACGGTTGAGGAATCCTGAAGAGACGTCGTCTACCTTTGTAAAAACACCTCTCTCTGTGTGCGTTTAGAATGATGAGGTCACACACTCCATTACCCCCCAGCTGTAACATCAGAGCTCTTTGACATTGACAGCTTTTATTTGACCACAGAGAGGATCTCTGTTTTCCAGGCTTTGTCCAGTGGGTCTGAGGCCTGATGTTGGTGCCGGAAGTGCCCCAGGGTATGTACTGTCTGTTAATACTGAGTGCAGGGGGCAGTTTCATGAGCTTCACTGCTATGGATCTCATCGTTTAACTTTGATGCAGTGGAGGATTGTTTTTGACAATGACAGTTGACTTTAATTCCCTACGTTTTATCTGCTAGAGGATTCTTCTCCTAACATTACTATTTGTGTTATTCTTTGCCAGTCTAACATTATCATGATTTATAGAAGATTCCATTTGTTTTCAGTTCCAAGACGCTGGAATCAAGCAAAGAAGTACTTCATTTTGGTTTATTGGAAGTATTTAAGTATATGTTTAAATAAAAATAGTTTTCAAAGCAACAGATTTCATTGTTCTATATGTCAGAGATGAATCTCTCTTTTGGATAGTGACTCGCTAGTGAAGAAACATGGAGCATTTGCTTTCCTCTCCACCTTATTTCCTTTATAGGAAAATCTAAACTGGGACTGGGCTCTATGAATCTGATTACTTTACCTTTCCTTTGAAACCAGCCCATCTGCACTGCATTGCATTCACAATTGTGGCTTGACATTTAATTAATATGTCAAAAAATATGTTGGGCATTATTTGAAGTTTCCCCTGGAGTATTTGCCCACAAGTCAGGAATGTTCCCAGCCATTAAATCCTAACCACGCCCTCCTTCGTTCTCTGTTCTGCTCTCTCTGTTCTGCTCTGCTCTCCCTGTTCTGCTCTCTCTGTTCTGCTCTGCTCTCCCTGTTCTGCTCTCTCTGTTCTGCTCTCCCTGTTCTGCTCTCTCTGTTCTGCTCTCTCTGTTCTGCTCTGCTCTCTCTGTTCTGCTCTCCCTGTTCTGCTCTGCTCTCTCTGTTCTGCTCTCTCTGTTCTGCTCTGCTCTCTCTGTTCTGCTCTCCCTGTTCTGCTCTGCTCTCTCTGTTCTGCTCTCTCTGTTCTGCTCTCTCTGTTCTGCTCTGCTCTCTCTGTTCTGCTCTCCCTGTTCTGCTCTGCTCTCTCTGTTCTGCTCTCTCTGTTCTGCTCTCTCTGTTCTGCTCTGCTCTCCCTGTTCTGCTCTCTCTGTTCTGCTCTCTCTGTTCTGCTCTGCTCTCTCTGTTCTGCTCTCCCTGTTCTGCTCTGCTCTCTCTGTTCTGCTCTCTCTGTTCTGTACTCTCTGTTCTGCACTCTCTGTTCTGCTCTGCTCTCTCTGTTCTGCTCTCTCTGTTCTGCTCTCTCTGTTCTGCTCTCCCTGTTCTGCTCTCTCTGTTCTGCTCTCTCTGTTCTGCTCTCTCTGTTCTGCTCTCTCTGTTCTGCTCTCTCTGCTCTGCTCTCCCAGTTCTGCTCTGCTCTCTCTGTTTTGCTCTCTCTGTTCTGCTCTGCTCTCTCTGTTCTGCTCTCTCTGTTCTGCTCTCTCTGTTCTGCTCTCTCTGTTCTGCTCTCTCTGTTCTGCTCTCTCTGTTCTGCTCTCTCTGTTCTGCTCTCTCTGTTCTGCTCTCCCAGTTCTGCTCTGCTCTCTCTGTTTTGCTCTCCCTGTTCTGCTCTGCTCTATCTGTTCTGCTCTGCTCTCTCTGTTCTGCTCTCCTTGTTCTGCTCTCTCTGTTCTGTACTCTCTGTTCTGCACTCTCTGTTCTGCTCTGCTCTCTCTGTTCTGCTCTCCCAGTTCTGCTCTGCTCTCTCTGTTCTGCTCTCTCTGTTCTGCTCTCTCTGTTCTGCTCTCTCTGTTCTGCTCTCCCTGTTCTGCTCTCTCTGTTCTGCACTCTCTGTTCTGCTCTCTCTGTTCTGCTCTCCCTGTTCTGCTCTCTCTGTTCTGCTCTCCCTGTTCTGCTCTCCCTGTTCTGCTCTCTCTGTTCTGCTCTGCTCTCTCTGTTCTGCTCTCTCTGTTCTGCTCTCTCTGTTCTGCTCTCCCTGTTCTGCTCTCTCTGTTCTGCTCTCTCTGTTCTGCTCTCTCTGTTCTGCTCTCTCTGCTCTGCTCTCCCAGTTCTGCTCTGCTCTCTCTGTTTTGCTCTCTCTGTTCTGCTCTGCTCTCTCTGTTCTGCTCTCTCTGTTCTGCTCTCTCTGTTCTGCTCTCTCTGTTCTGCTCTCTCTGTTCTGCTCTCTCTGTTCTGCTCTCTCTGTTCTGCTCTCCCAGTTCTGCTCTGCTCTCTCTGTTTTGCTCTCCCTGTTCTGCTCTGCTCTATCTGTTCTGCTCTGCTCTCTCTGTTCTGCTCTCCTTGTTCTGCTCTCTCTGTTCTGTACTCTCTGTTCTGCACTCTCTGTACTGCTCTGCTCTCTCTGTTCTGCTCTCCCAGTTCTGCTCTGCTCTCTCTGTTCTGCTCTCTCTGTTCTGCTCTCTCTGTTCTGCTCTCTCTGTTCTGCTCTCCCTGTTCTGCTCTCTCTGTTCTGCACTCTCTGTTCTGCTCTCTCTGTTCTGCTCTCCCTGTTCTGCTCTCTCTGTTCTGCTCTCCCTGTTCTGCTCTCCCTGTTCTGCTCTCTCTGTTCTGCTCTCTCTGTTCTGCTCTCTCTGTTCTGCTCTCCCTGTTCTGCTCTCCCTGTTCTGCTCTCTCTGTTCTGCTCTCTCTGTTCTACTCTCCCTGTTCTGCTCTCTCTGTTCTGCTCTCTCTGTTCTGCTCTCTCTATTCTGCTCTCTCTGTTCTGCTCTCCCTGTTCTGCTCTCTCTGTTCTGCACTCTCTGTTCTGCACTCTCTGTTCTGCTCTCCCTGTTCTGCTCTGCTCTCTCTGTTCTGCTCTCTCTGTTCTGCTCTGCTCTATCTGTTCTGCTCTGCTCTCTCAGTTCTGCTCTCCTTGTTCTGCTCTCTCTGTTCTGTACTCTCTGTTCTGCACTCTCTGTTCTGCTCTGCTCTCTCTGTTCTGCTCTCCCAGTTCTGCTCTGCTCTCTCTGGTCTGCTCTCCCTGTTCTGCTCTCTCTGTTCTGCTCTCTCTGTTCTGCTCTCCCTGTTCTGCTCTCTCTGTTCTGCTCTCTCTGTTCTGCTCTCTCTGTTCTGCTCTCTCTGTTCTGCTCTCTCTGTTCTGCTCTCTCTGTTCTGCTCTCTCTGTTCTGCACTCTCTGTTCTGCTCTCTCTGTTCTGCTCTCTCTGTTCTGCTCTGCTCTCTCTGTTCTGCTCTCCCAGTTCTGCTCTGCTCTCTCTGTTCTGCTCTCCCTGTTCTGCTCTCTCTGTTCTGCTCTCTCTGTTCTGCTCTCGCTGTTCTGCTCTCCCTGCTCTGCTCTCTCTGTTCTGCTCTCTCTGTTCTGCTCTGCTCTCTCTGTTCTGCTCTCCCTGTTCTGCTCTCCCTGTTCTGCTCTCTCTGTTCTGCTCTCTCTGTTCTGCTCTCTCTGTTCTGCACTCTCTGTTCTGCTCTCTCTGTTCTGCTCTGCTCTCTCTGTTCTGCTCTCCCTGTTCTGCTCTCTCTGTTCTGCTCTCTCTGTTCTGCTCTCCCTGTTCTGCTCTCTCTGTTCTGCTCTCTCTGTTCTGCTCTCCTTGTTCTGCTCTCTTTGTTCTGCTTCTCTGTTCTGCTCTCTCTGTTCTGCTCTCCCTGTTCTGCTCTCTCTGTTCTGCTCTGCTCTCTCTGTTCTGCTCTCTCTGTTCTGCTCTCTCTGTTCTGCTCTGCTCTCTCTGTTCTGCTCTCTCTGTTCTGCTCTCTCTGTTCTGCTCTCTCTGTACTGCTCTCTCTGTTCTGCTCTCTCTGTTCTGCTCTCTCTGTTCTGCTCTCTCTGTTCTGCTCTCTCTGTTCTGCTCTCTCTGTTCTGCTCTCCCTGTTCTGCTCTCCCTGTTCTGTTCTCTCTGCTCTGCTCTCTCTGTTCTGCTCTCTCTGCTCTGTTCTCTCTGCTCTGCTCTCTCTGTTCTGCTCTCTCTGCTCTGCTCTCTCTGTTCTGCTCTCTCTGTTCTGCTCTCTCTGTTCTGCTCTCCCTGTTCTGCTCTCCTTGTTCTGCTATCTCTGTTCTGCTCTCCCAGTTCTGCTCTGCTCTCTCTGTTCTGCTCTCTCTGTTCTGCTCTGCTCTCTCTGCTCTGCTCTCTCTGCTCTGCTCTCTCTGTTCTGCTCTCTCTGTTCTGCTCTCTCTGTTCTGCTCTCCCTGTTCTGCTCTCCCTGTTCTGCTCTCTCTGTTCTGCTCTCCCTGTTCTGCTCTGCTCTCTCTGTTCTGCTCTCTCTGTTCTGCTCTGCTCTCTCTGTTCTGCTCTCTCTGTCCTGCTCTCCCTGTTCTGCTCTCCCTGTTCTGCTCTCTCTGTTCTTTTCTGCTCTCTCTGTTCTGCTCTGCTCTCTCTGTTCTGCTCTCTCTGTTCTGCTCTCCCTGTTCTGCTCTCTCTGTTCTGCTCTGCTCTCTCTGTTCTGTTCTGCTCTCTCTGTTCTGCTCTGCTCTCTCTGTTCTGCTCTCCTTGTTCTGCTCTCCCTGTTCTGCTCTCTCTGTTCTGTTCTGCTCTCTCTGTTCTGCTCTCCCTGTTCTGCTCTCTCTGTTCTGCTCTCCTTGTTCTGCTCTCTTTGTTCTGCACTCTCTGTTCTGCTCTCTCTGTTCTGCTCTCTCTGTTCTGCTCTCTCTGTTCTGCTCTCTCTGTTCTGCTCTGCTCTCTCTGTTCTGCTCTCTCTGTTCTGCTCTCCCTGTTTTGCTCTGCTCTCTCTGTTCTGTGTGCTCTCTCTGTTCTGCTCTCCTTGTTCTGCACTCTTTGTTCTGCACTCTCTGTTCTGCTCTCTCTGTTCTGCTCTCTCTGTTCTGCTCTCTCTGTTCTGCTCTCCCTGTTCTGCTCTCCCTGTTCTGCTCTCTCTGTTCTGCTCTCTCTGTTCTGCTCTCTATGTTCTGCTCTCTCTGTTCTGCTCTCCTTGTTCTGCTCTCTTTGTTCTGCACTCTCTGTTCTGCTCTCTCTGTTCTGCTCTCTCTGTTCTGCTCTCTCTATTCTGCTCTCTCTGTTCTGCTCTGCTCTCTCTGTTCTGCTCTCTCTGTTCTGTGTGCTCTCTCTGTTCTGCTCTCCTTGTTCTGCACTCTTTGTTCTGCACTCTCTGTTCTGCTCTCTCTGTTCTGCTCTCTCTGTTCTGCTCTCTCTGTTCTGCTCTCCCTGTTCTGCTCTCCCTGTTCTGCTCTCTCTGTTCTGCTCTCCCTGTTCTGCTCTCTCTGTTCTGCTCTGCTCTCTCTGTTCTGCTCTCTCTGTTCTGCTCTCTCTGTTCTGCTCTGCTCTCTCTGTTCTGCTCTCTCTGTTCTGCTCTCTCTGTTCTGCTCTCTCTGTTCTGCTCTCTCTGTTCTGCTCTCCCTGTTCTGCTCTCCCTGTTCTGTTCTCTCTGCTCTGCTCTCCCTGTTCTGTTCTCTCTGCTCTGCTCTCTCTGTTCTGCTCTCTCTGTTCTGCTCTCCCTGTTCTGCTCTCCTTGTTCTGCTCTCTCTGTTCTGTACTCTCTGTTCTGCACTCTCTGTTCTGCTCTGCTCTCTCTGTTCTGCTCTCCCAGTTCTGCTCTGCTCTCTCTGTTCTGCTCTCTCTGTTCTGCTCTCTCTGTTCTGCTCTCTCTGTTCTGCTCTCCCTGTTCTGCTCTCTCTGTTCTGCACTCTCTGTTCTGCTCTCTCTGTTCTGCTCTCCCTGTTCTGCTCTCTCTGTTCTGCTCTCCCTGTTCTGCTCTCCCTGTTCTGCTCTCTCTGTTCTGCTCTGCTCTCTCTGTTCTGCTCTCTCTGTTCTGCTCTCTCTGTTCTGCTCTCCCTGTTCTGCTCTCTCTGTTCTGCTCTCTCTGTTCTGCTCTCTCTGTTCTGCTCTCTCTGCTCTGCTCTCCCAGTTCTGCTCTGCTCTCTCTGTTTTGCTCTCTCTGTTCTGCTCTGCTCTCTCTGTTCTGCTCTCTCTGTTCTGCTCTCTCTGTTCTGCTCTCTCTGTTCTGCTCTCTCTGTTCTGCTCTCTCTGTTCTGCTCTCTCTGTTCTGCTCTCCCAGTTCTGCTCTGCTCTCTCTGTTTTGCTCTCCCTGTTCTGCTCTGCTCTATCTGTTCTGCTCTGCTCTCTCTGTTCTGCTCTCCTTGTTCTGCTCTCTCTGTTCTGTACTCTCTGTTCTGCACTCTCTGTACTGCTCTGCTCTCTCTGTTCTGCTCTCCCAGTTCTGCTCTGCTCTCTCTGTTCTGCTCTCTCTGTTCTGCTCTCTCTGTTCTGCTCTCTCTGTTCTGCTCTCCCTGTTCTGCTCTCTCTGTTCTGCACTCTCTGTTCTGCTCTCTCTGTTCTGCTCTCCCTGTTCTGCTCTCTCTGTTCTGCTCTCCCTGTTCTGCTCTCCCTGTTCTGCTCTCTCTGTTCTGCTCTCTCTGTTCTGCTCTCTCTGTTCTGCTCTCCCTGTTCTGCTCTCCCTGTTCTGCTCTCTCTGTTCTGCTCTCTCTGTTCTACTCTCCCTGTTCTGCTCTCTCTGTTCTGCTCTCTCTGTTCTGCTCTCTCTGTTCTGCTCTCTCTGTTCTGCTCTCCCTGTTCTGCTCTCTCTGTTCTGCACTCTCTGTTCTGCACTCTCTGTTCTGCTCTCCCTGTTCTGCTCTGCTCTCTCTGTTCTGCTCTCTCTGTTCTGCTCTGCTCTATCTGTTCTGCTCTGCTCTCTCAGTTCTGCTCTCCTTGTTCTGCTCTCTCTGTTCTGTACTCTCTGTTCTGCACTCTCTGTTCTGCTCTGCTCTCTCTGTTCTGCTCTCCCAGTTCTGCTCTGCTCTCTCTGTTCTGCTCTCCCTGTTCTGCTCTCTCTGTTCTGCTCTCTCTGTTCTGCTCTCCCTGTTCTGCTCTCTCTGTTCTGCTCTCTCTGTTCTGCTCTGCTCTCTCTGTTCTGCTCTGCTCTCTCTGTTCTGCTCTCTCTGTTCTGCACTCTCTGTTCTGCTCTCTCTGTTCTGCTCTCTCTGTTCTGCTCTGCTCTCTCTGTTCTGCTCTCCCAGTTCTGCTCTGCTCTCTCTGTTCTGCTCTCCCTGTTCTGCTCTCTCTGTTCTGCTCTCTCTGTTCTGCTCTCGCTGTTCTGCTCTCCCTGCTCTGCTCTCTCTGTTCTGCTCTCTCTGTTCTGCTCTGCTCTCTCTGTTCTGCTCTCCCTGTTCTGCTCTCTGTTCTGCTCTCTCTGTTCTGCTCTCTCTGTTCTGCTCTCTCTGTTCTGCACTCTCTGTTCTGCTCTCTCTGTTCTGCTCTGCTCTCTCTGTTCTGCTCTCCCTGTTCTGCTCTCTCTGTTCTGCTCTCTCTGTTCTGCTCTCCCTGTTCTGCTCTCTCTGTTCTGCTCTCTCTGTTCTGCTCTCCTTGTTCTGCTCTCTTTGTTCTGCTTCTCTGTTCTGCTCTCTCTGTTCTGCTCTCCCTGTTCTGCTCTCTCTGTTCTGCTCTGCTCTCTCTGTTCTGCTCTCTCTGTTCTGCTCTCTCTGTTCTGCTCTGCTCTCTCTGTTCTGCTCTCTCTGTTCTGCTCTCTCTGTTCTGCTCTATCTGTACTGCTCTCTCTGTTCTGCTCTCTCTGTTCTGCTCTCTCTGTTCTGCTCTCTCTGTTCTGCTCTCTCTGTTCTGCTCTCTCTGTTCTGCTCTCCCTGTTCTGCTCTCCCTGTTCTGTTCTCTCTGCTCTGCTCTCTCTGTTCTGCTCTCTCTGCTCTGTTCTCTCTGCTCTGCTCTCTCTGTTCTGCTCTCTCTGCTCTGCTCTCTCTGTTCTGCTCTCTCTGTTCTGCTCTCTCTGTTCTGCTCTCCCTGTTCTGCTCTCCTTGTTCTGCTATCTCTGTTCTGCTCTCCCAGTTCTGCTCTGCTCTCTCTGTTCTGCTCTCTCTGTTCTGCTCTGCTCTCTCTGCTCTGCTCTCTCTGCTCTGCTCTCTCTGTTCTGCTCTCTCTGTTCTGCTCTCTCTGTTCTGCTCTCCCTGTTCTGCTCTCCCTGTTCTGCTCTCTCTGTTCTGCTCTCCCTGTTCTGCTCTGCTCTCTCTGTTCTGCTCTCTCTGTTCTGCTCTGCTCTCTCTGTTCTGCTCTCTCTGTCCTGCTCTCCCTGTTCTGCTCTCCCTGTTCTGCTCTCTCTGTTCTTTTCTGCTCTCTCTGTTCTGCTCTGCTCTCTCTGTTCTGCTCTCTCTGTTCTGCTCTCCCTGTTCTGCTCTCTCTGTTCTGCTCTGCTCTCTCTGTTCTGTTCTGCTCTCTCTGTTCTGCTCTGCTCTCTCTGTTCTGCTCTCCTTGTTCTGCTCTCCCTGTTCTGCTCTCTCTGTTCTGTTCTGCTCTCTCTGTTCTGCTCTCCCTGTTCTGCTCTCTCTGTTCTGCTCTCCTTGTTCTGCTCTCTTTGTTCTGCACTCTCTGTTCTGCTCTCTCTGTTCTGCTCTCTCTGTTCTGCTCTCTCTGTTCTGCTCTCTCTGTTCTGCTCTGCTCTCTCTGTTCTGCTCTCTCTGTTCTGCTCTCCCTGTTTTGCTCTGCTCTCTCTGTTCTGTGTGCTCTCTCTGTTCTGCTCTCCTTGTTCTGCACTCTTTGTTCTGCACTCTCTGTTCTGCTCTCTCTGTTCTGCTCTCTCTGTTCTGCTCTCTCTGTTCTGCTCTCTCTGTTCTGCTCTCCCTGTTCTGCTCTCCCTGTTCTGCTCTCTCTGTTCTGCTCTCTCTGTTCTGCTCTCTATGTTCTGCTCTCTCTGTTCTGCTCTCCTTGTTCTGCTCTCTTTGTTCTGCACTCTCTGTTCGCTCTCTCTGTTCTGCTCTCTCTGTTCTGCTCTCTCTATTCTGCTCTCTCTGTTCTGCTCTGCTCTCTCTGTTCTGCTCTCTCTGTTCTGTGTGCTCTCTCTGTTCTGCTCTCCTTGTTCTGCACTCTTTGTTCTGCACTCTCTGTTCTGCTCTCTCTGTTCTGCTCTCTCTGTTCTGCTCTCTCTGTTCTGCTCTCCCTGTTCTGCTCTCCCTGTTCTGCTCTCTCTGTTCTGCTCTCCCTGTTCTGCTCTCTATGTTCTGCTCTCTCTGTTCTGCTCTCATTGTTCTGCTCTCTTTGTTTTGCACTCTCTGTTCTGCTCTCTCTGTTCTGCTCTCCCTGTTCTGCTCTCTCTGTTCTGCTCTGCTCTCTCTGTTCTGCTCTCTCTGTTCTGCTCTCTCTGTTCTGCTCTGCTCTCTCTGTTCTGCTCTCTCTGTTCTGCTCTCTCTGTTCTGCTCTCTCTGTTCTGCTCTCTCTGTTCTGCTCTCCCTGTTCTGCTCTCCCTGTTCTGTTCTCTCTGCTCTGCTCTCTCTGTTCTGCTCTCTCTGTTCTGCTCTCCCTGTTCTGCTCTCTCTTTTCTGCTCTCTCTGCTCTGCTCTCTCTGTTCTGCTCTCCCTGTTCTGCTCTCCCTGTTCTGCTCTCTCTGTTCTGCTCTCCCAGTTCTGCTCTGCTCTCTCTGTTCTGCTCTCTCTATTCTGCTCTGCTCTCTCTGTTCTGCTCTCTCTGCTCTGCTCTCTCTGTTCTGCTCTCTCTGTTCTGCTCTCTCTGTTCTGCTCTCCCTGTTCTGCTCTCCCTGTTCTGCTCTCTCTGTTCTGCTCTCTCACTTCTGCTTTGCTCTCTCTGTTCTGCTCTCTCTGTTCTGCTCTCTCTGTTCTGCTCTCTCTGTCCTGCTCTCCCTGTTCTGCTCTCCCTGTTCTGCTCTCTCTGTTCTGCTCTGCTCTCTCTGTTCTGCTCTCTCTGTTCTGCTCTCCCTATTCTGCACTCTCTGTTCTGCTCTGCTCTCTCTGTTCTGTTCTGCTCTCCCTGTTCTGCTCTGCTCTCTCTGTTCTGCTCTCCTTGTTCTGCTCTCCCTGTTCTGCTCTCTCTGTTCTGCTCTGCTCTCTCTGTTCTGCTCTCCCTGTTCTGCCCTCCCTGTTCTGCTCTCTCTGTTCTGCTCTCTCTGTTCTGCTCTACTCTCCCTTTTCTGCTCTCCTGTTCTGCTCTCCCTGTTCTGCTCTGCTCTCTCTGTTCTGCTCTCTCTGTTCTGCTCTGCTCTCTCTGTTCTGCTCTCTCTGTTCTGCTCTCCCTGTTCTGCTCTCCCTGTTCTGCTCTCCCTGTTCTGCTCTCCCTGTTCTGCTCTCCCTGTTCTGCTCTCTCTGTTCTGCTCTCTCTGTTCTGCTCTGCTCTCTCTGTTCTGCTCTCCCTGTTCTGCTCTCTCTGTTCTGCTCTCTCTGTTCTGCTATCTCTGTTCTGCTCTCCCTGTTCTGCTCTCTCTGTTCTGCGCTCTCTGTTCTGCTCTCCCTGTTCTGCTCTCCCTGTTCTGCTCTCTCTGTTCTGCTCTCCCAGTTCTGCTCTGCTCTCTCTGTTCTGCTCTCTCTGTTCTGCTCTGCTCTCTCTGTTCTGCTCTCTCTGCTCTGCTCTCTCTGTTCTGCTCTCTCTGTTCTGCTCTCTCTGCTCTGCTCTCTCTGTTCTGCTCTCTCTGTTCTGCTCTCTCTGTCCTGCTCTCCCTGTTCTGCTCTCCCTGTTCTGCTCTCTCTGTTCTGTTCTGCTCTCTCTGTTCTGCTCTGCTCTCTCTGTTCTGCTCTCTCTGTTCTGCTCTCCCTGTTCTGCTCTCTCTGTTCTGCTCTCTCTGTTCTGCTCTCTCTGTTCTGCTCTCTCTGTTCTGCTCTGCTCTCTCTGTCCTGCTCTCCCTGTTCTGCTCTCTCTGTTCTGTTCTGCTCTCTCTGTTCTGTTCTGCTCTCCCTGTTCTGCTCTCTCTGTTCTGCTCTGCTCTCTCTGTTCTGCTCTCCTTGTTCTGCTCTCCCTGTTCTGCTCTCTCTGTTCTGCTCTGCTCTCTCTGTTCTGCTCTCCCTGTTCTGCTCTCCCTGTTCTGCTCTCTCCGTTCTGCTCTCTCTGTTCTGCTCTGCTCTCCCTTTTCTGCTCTCCTGTTCTGCTCTCTCTGTTCTGCTCTCCCTGTTCTGCTCTGCTCTCTCTGTTCTGCTCTGCTCTCTCTGTTCTGCTCTGCTCTCTCTGTTCTGCTCTCTCTGTTCTGCTCTCCCTGTTCTGCTCTCTCTGTTCTGCTCTCTCTGTTCTGCTCTGCTCTCTCTGTTCTGCTCTCCCTGTTCTGCTCTCTCTGTTCTGCTCTCCCTGTTCTGCTCTCTCTGTTCTGCTCTCTCTGTTCTGCTCTCTCTGTTCTGCTCTCCCTGTTCTGCTCTCTCTGTTCTGCTCTCCCTGTTCTGCTCTCTCTGTTCTGCTCTCTCTGTTCTGCTCTCTCTGTTCTGCTCTCTCTGTTCTGCTCTCTCTGTTCTGCTCTCCCTGTTCTGCTCTCTCTGTTCTGCTCTCCCTGTTCTGCTCTCTCTGTTCTGCTCTCTCTGTTCTGCTCTCTCTGCTCTGCTCTCTCTGTTCTGCTCTCCCTGTTCTGCTCTCTCTGTTCTGCTCTCCCTGTTCTGCTCTCTCTGTTCTGCTCTCTCTGTTCTACCTGGTCTGAGGACACCAGTTATACACTGATTGTACAAAACATCAGGAACACCTGCTTGTTCCATGACATAGAATGACCATGTGAGTCCAGGTGAAAGCTGTGATCCCTTATTGATGTGACCCTTATTGACGGCTCCCAAGTGGTGCAGCGGTTTAAGGCACTGCATCTCAGTGCTAGAAGGGTCACTACAGACCCTGGTTTCATCACGGGCTGTATCACAACTGGCCGTGATCGGGAGTCCCATAGCGCTGCGCACAATTGTCCGAAGTAAGGGAAGGTTTGGCCAGGGTAGGCCTTCATCGTAAAATAAGAATTTGTTCTTAATGCAATCGCCGTGTTAGAATTTTAAAAATAACTTTATTACAATATGCAGTTTACGTTATGGCGGGAGAGTGCCCAAAACCTGGCCGCAAACTACTAGTTCACATGTACCACAGATATATGAAATAACATCATAAAATGGGTCCTACTTTTGCTGATCTTCCATCAGAATGTTGTACAAGGGGTCCTTTGTCCAATAGTTGTTTGGTTTTAGAACGGCCTTTTTCCCTCTCGATTTAGCAAGCACACTTGCCAAGTGGCACGAATCTCTCCATCGTCAACAAACTCAGAGAACGGAACACGGCAAAACTCCCGGAAAAATTTCAATAATCTGACTAAACTATATTGAAAAAACATACTTTACGATGATATTGTCACATGTATCAAATAAAATCAAAGCCGGAGATATTAGTCGTCCATAACGACAGCTTATCAGAAGGCAAATCCAGGTCCCTTCACGCGCTCTCCAGAAAACAGGAAACTGGTGACACGTCATGCTGAGAGCTATTATTCGACACCAGATCAAGTTACACACTCCATTTCTTCTCTCACTGCCTGTCGACATCTAGTGGAAGACGTATGAAGTGCATCTAAACTAATAAATATCAAGGACTTTAATAGGCAGGCCCTAGAAGAGAGCATCGATTTCAGATTTTCCACTTCCTATCAGGAAGTTTGCTGCAAAAGGAGTTCTGTTTTACTCACAGATATAATTCAAACGGTTTTAGAAACTAGAGAGTGTTTTCTATCCAACAGTAATAATAATATGCATATTGTACGAGCAATAATTGAGTATGAGGCCGTTTAAATTGGGCACGATTTTCCCCCAAAGTGAAAACAGCGCCCTCTGTCCTCAACAGGTTAACTGACTTGCCTCATTAAAAAAGGTTAATTAAATTCACTTCAGTCAGTGTAGATGAAGGGGAGGAGACAGTATTTTTAAGCCTTGAGACAATTGAGACATGGATTGTGTATGTGTGCCATTCAGAGGATGAATGGTCAAGACAAAATATTTAAATTACTTTGAACGGGGTACGGTAGTAGGTGCCAGGCACACTAGTTTGAGTGTGTCAAGAACTGCAACGCTGCTGGGTTGTTCACACTCAACAGTTTCCCGTGTGTATCAAGAATGGTCCAACACCCAACGGACATCCAGCCAACTTGACACAACTGTGGGAAGCATTGGAGTCAACATGGGGATGCTTTCGACACCTTGTAGAGTCCATGCCCGGACAAATGAGGCTGTTCTGAGGGCAAAGGGGTCCTCCTAATGTTTTGTACACAGTGTAGATCCCTTGCTGGAAAACTTGAAGTGCAACTCAAATCTCTCATCCTATTTGTGTTACAGTCAGTGCATTATGAAACAAGCTGTTGAGGAGTTCTACATCCAAAGCAGACCGGTGAGTGACGAGGTGCGGTTATATAAGGTTGGCTAGAGATTTTCTGTCTCTCTCTCTCTCTCTCTCCCTCTCTCCCTGTCGTTTCACTCTCCCACACTCACACAGACACTGCAATACACAATCACACAGGACACAATACACAAAAACATGATTACCCACCTATGTTTGAATCAGGTAACAATACCGTGGCGGTCTATCAGAGAAACAGTCTTAAAGAAGCACCCTGCTAAGATTCAACACAAAGAGAATGTGAAGTGGCGAATGACGTAACATGATTTATGCCCTGAGAACTGAGCATAATAGAGCTGTCTGTAGTCAGATTGCACAGTGCCTTGCAAAACTATTGCCTTGCAAAACTATTGAACATACACGAAATGTCCAAATTGGTGAAGTGAATTGAAAAAAATAACTTGTTTAAAAAAATCCTAAAATATTTAAAACGGAAAAGTGGTGCGTGCATATGTATTCACCCCCTTTGCCATGATGCCCCTAAATAAGAGCCGGTGCAACCAATTACCGTCATAATTCACAGAATTAGTTAAATAAAGTCCACTTGTGTGCAATCTAAGTGTCACATGATCTGTCACATGATCTCAGTATATATACACCTGTTCTGAAAGGCCCCAGAGTCTGCAACACCACTAAGCAAGGGGCACCCCCAAGCAAGCGGCACCATGAAGACCAAGGAACTCTTCAAACAGGTCAGGGACAAAGTTGTGGAGAAGTACAGATCAGGGTTGGGTTATAAAAAATATCAGAAACTTTGAACACCCCACGGAGCACCATTAAATCCATTATTAAAAAATGAAAGAATATGGCACAACAACAAACCTGCCAAGAGAGGGCCGCCCACCAAAACTCACAGATCAGGCAAGGAGGGCATTAATCAGAGAGGTAAGAAAGAGACCAACGATAACCCTGAAAGAGCTGCAAAGCTCCACAGCGGAGATTAGAGTATCTGTCCATAGGACCACTTAAAGCCGTACATTCCACAGAGCTGGGATTTACAGAAGAGTGCACAGAAAAAAGCAATTGCCTAAAGAAAAATATAAGCAAACACGTTTGGTGTTTGCCAAAAAGCATATGGGAGACTCCCCAAACATATGGAAGAAGGTACTTTGGCTTTTTTGCCATCAAGGAAAACACTATGTCTGGCACAAACCCAACACTTCTCATCACCCTGAGACCACCATCCCAACAATGACGCATGGTGGTAGCAGCATCATGCTGTGGGGATGTTTTCATCAGCAGGGACTGGGACACTGGTCAGAATTGAAGGAATGATGGATGGCGCTAAATACAAGGATATTCTTGAGGGAAACCTGTTTCAGTCTTCCAGAGATTTGAGACTGGGATGGAGGTTCACCTTCCAGCAGGACAATGACCCTAAGCATACTGCTAAAGTAACACTCGAGTGGTATAAGGGGAAACATTTAAATGTCTTGGAATGGCCTAATCAAAGCCCAGACTTCAATCCAATTGAGAATCTGTAGTATGACTTAAAGATTACTGTACACGAGCAGAACCCATCCAACTTGAAGGAGCTGGAGCAGTTTTGCCTTGAAGAATGGGCAAAAATCCCAGTGGCTAGATGTGCTAAGCTTATAGAGACAAACCCCAAGAGACTTGCAGCTGTAATTGCTGCAAAGGTGGCTCTACAAAGTATTGACTTTGAGGGGGGGAAAAGTCTTGGAATGGTAAAGTTTTCAGTTTTTTGTCTTATTTCTTGTTTGTTTCACAATAAAACATATTTTGCATTTCAAAGTGGTAGGCATATTGTGTAAATCAAATGATACAAACCCCCCAAAATGTATTTTAATTCCAGTTTGTAAGGCAACAAAATAGGAAAAATGTCAAGGGGGTGAATAGTTTCGCAAGGCACTGTAGGTTTGGACTGAATACACACAAAAAGAGGCTGTAGGACTCTTAGCAAATGAGAGCCTGTGTTGTAGAGAGAGAGAGAGAGAGAGAGAGAGAGAGAGAGAGAGAGAGAGAGAGAGAGAGAGAGAGAGAGAGAGAGAGAGAGAGAGAGAGAGAGAGAGAGAGAGATTGAGAGAGAGAGAGATTGAGAGAGAGCTAAAGTGGTTTTCCAGGTACAATATAAAGGCTCTGTGGGATGTGTTTGTTGGATCGTCCTTAGTCAGATATCAACACATCCTCAGGAAGGACAGTGCAGCACAGAGCTCTCTGGGGCTTGCAGGGTGGGTGTTTTCTAATCGTTATCAAGCGACCAAGTTACATAGCAGCTCCTCAAGCCTGCAAGAGGTTATTTGATTATTGCTTGGCACGTTGATAATGGCTTTATGGCTGTGATTGTTAGTGAAAAATGTATGGGCTGAAAAAATAATGCTTTTCAGTGCTAACCATATCAATGGACATATGCACACATGCACACACACACACATGCACACACACCATCTCTCTTTCTTTACAGTCCTGGTTGCTGTTGTTTTAAATTCAACCCACCTCTTTGGTCACAGTAACTTTTAGTTTAACCTCCATGTGACTTAAACATATCTCGTTTTAAGTGAGCATCTCAGTCAAGACGTCCAGGGGCCTCCCCACAGCCCGACTCCCCAAGCCTTAAAACCCTCCTCTTATGTTCTGGGAGATTGAAAGTGTCCAGCGTATTATTCAAATGACACAGAGACAGCCTCACCAGCCTCTCTCTCTCTCTTCTCTCAGTCTTCTCTCTCTCTCTTTGTCTCTCTCTCTCTCCCTTTCCGTTTCCCTTTCACATTATTTTTGAGGACAACTGCAGGCAGGAGAGGAGGATATGAATCCCGGTTGCAGGCACTTCTTCTTCATCCTCAGCCTGATTTGAATAAAGAGCTTTGAATTAAGTGGACAGGGCCTCCTCAGAAAACCAGCGGTGTGTCTTTAAGAAAAAACACCATGCCAGTGTAAATTATTTTGATTGACGTTATGAGAAAATGTCCTCGCTAGCTGATTTAATTGCGAGAGCCAGGGGGCATCATCGGGGGCCAGGTAATGGGTCTTTCTTTTGGAGGGGGGGTTTGATCTCCCCCTCTGTCTCCCCGTGGTACGGTCCGCCCGTGCACATTGGGCCAGAGGGCAGAGGAACAAAGACAACTGTCTGTGAGCTCACCGGTTCTCCCTCTCCTTCTGAAAACAAAGCCTCCGGAATGGGCAGCCAAAGTGTGAAAATGGATTTCCAAGCTCATTTGATGTTAAGTCTTTAGTGTCAAGAGTGGCATATTCATTGATAAAAAAAAACAAGTGGGAGGGGGAGAGGGGAAGGAGGGAGAAGAGAGGGAGAGAAGCGGGCGCATCTTCTGACAAACTGCATGCTGTCGGTCCTTGGATGGAGGAGAGAGGATGAAGGGAGGAGAGAGGAGAAGAGAGGAGATGAGATGAGAGGGGAGGAGATGAGAGGGGAGGAGAGAAGAGGAGGGAGGAGAGAGGATGGAGGATGGAGAGAGCAGAGGGGTGGATGGGGTTTCAAATGGACTGAGGGATTATGTGGAGGGCTTAACGAGAAACAGATACAGCTGTCAGCTGACTAGCCTGTCATACAGGAGCCATTCAGCACTGACTGATTCTCACTATCATCATCCCCACTGACTGACTCTCACTATCATCATCCCCACCTACTGACTCTCACTATCATCATCCCCACCTTCTGACTCTCACTATCATCATCCCCACTGACTGACTCTCACTATCATCATCCCCATCTACTGACTCTCACTATCATCATCCCCACTGACTGACTTTCACTATCATCATCCCCACCTTCTGACTCTCACTATCATCATCCCCACTGACTGACTCTCAATATCATCATCCCCACTGACTGACTCTCACTGTCATCCCCACTGACTGACTCTCACTATCATCATCCCCACTGACTGACTCTCACTATCCTCATCCCCACCTTCTGACTCTCACTATCATCATCCCCACTGACTGACTCTCACTATCATCATCCCCACTGACTGACTCTCACTAGCATCATCCCCACTGACTGACGCTCACTATCATCATCCCCACTGACTGTCACTCACTATCATCATCCCCACTGACTGACTCTCACTATCATCCCCACTGACTGACTCTCACTATCATCATCCCCACTGACTGACTCTCACTATCATCATCCCCACTGACTGACTCTCACTATCATCATCCCCACTGACTGACTCTCACTATCATCATCCCCACCTACTGACTCTCACTATCATCCTCCCCACTGACTGACTCTCACTATCATCATCCCCACTGACTGACTCTCACTATCATCATCCCCACCTTCTGACTCTCACTATCATCATCCCCACTGACTGACTCTCACTATCATCATCCCCACTGACTGACTCTCACTAGCATCATCCCCACTGACTGACGCTCACTATCATCATCCCCACTGACTGTCACTCACTATCATCATCCCCACTGACTGACTCTCACTATCATCCCCACTGACTGACTCTCACTATCATTATCCCCACTGACTGACTCTCACTATCATCATCCCCACTGACTGACTCTCACTATCATCATCCCCACTGACTGACTCTCACTATCATCATCCCCACTGACTGACTCTCATTATCATCATCCCCACTGACTGACTCTCATTATCATCATCCCCACTGACTGACTCTCACTATCATCATCCCCACTGACTGACTCTCACTATCATCATCCCCACCTACTGACTCTCACTATCATCATCCCCACTGACTGACTCTCACTATCATCATCCCCACTGACTGACTCTCACTATCATCATCCCCACTGACTGACTCTCACTATCATCATCCCCACCTACTGACTCTCACTATCATCATCCCCACTGACTGACTTTCACTATCATCATCCCCACCTTCTGACTCTCACTATCATCATCCCCACTGACTGACTCTCAATATCATCATCCCCACTGACTGACTCTCACTGTCATCCCCACTGACTGACTCTCACTATCATCATCCCCACTGACTGACTCTCACTATCATCATCCCCACCTTCTGACTCTCACTATCATCATCCCCACTGACTGACTCTCACTATCATCATCCCCACTGACTGACTCTCACTAGCATCATCCCCACTGACTGACGCTCACTATCATCATCCCCACTGACTGTCACTCACTATCATCATCCCCACTGACTGACTCTCACTATCATCCCCACTGACTGACTCTCACTATCATTATCCCCACTGACTGACTCTCACTATCATCATCCCCACTGACTGACTCTCACTATCATCATCCCCACTGACTGACTCTCACTATCATCAACCCCACTGACTGACTCTCATTATCATCATCCCCACTGACTGACTCTCATTATCATCATCCCCACTGACTGACTCTCACTATCATCATCCCCACTGACTGACTCTCACTATCATCATCCCCACTGACTGACTCTCACTATCATCCCCACTGACTGACTGTCACTATCATCATCCCCACCTACTGACTCTCACTATCATCATCCCCACTGACTGACTCTCACTATCATCCCCACTGACTGACTCTCACTATCATCATCCCCACTGACTGACTCTCACTATCATCATCCCCACTGACTGACTCTCACTATCATCATCCCCACTGACTGACTCTCACTATCATCATCCCCACTGATTGACTCTCACTATCATCATCCCAACCTACTGACTCTCACTATCATCATCCCCACTGACTGACTCTCACTATCATCATCCCCGCTGACTGACTCTCACTATCATCATCCCCACTGACTGACTCTCACTATCATCATCCCCACTGATTGACTCTCACTATCATCATCCCCACTGACTGACTCTCACTATCATCATCCCCACTGACTGACTCTCACTATCAACATCCCCACTGACTGACTCTCACTATCATCATCCCCACTGACTGACTCTCACTATCATCATCCCCACTGACTGACTCTCACTATCATCATCCCCACTGACTGACTCTCACTATCATCATCCCCACTGACTGACTCTCACTATCATCATCCCCACTGACTGACTCTCACTATCATCATCCCCACTGACTGACTCTCACTATCATCCCCACTGACTGACTCTCACTATCATTATCCCCAATGACTCTCACTATCATCATCCCCACTGACTGACTCTCACTATCATCCCCACTGACTGTCACTCACTATCATCATCCCCACTGGCTGTCACTCACTATCATCATCCCCACTGACTGACTCTCACTATCATCATCCCCACTGACTGACTCTCACTATCATCATCCCCACTGACTGACTCTCAATATCATCATCCCCACTGACTGACTCTCACTATCATCCCCACTGACTGACTCTCACTATCATCATCCCCACCTACTGACTCTCACTATCATCATCCCCACTGACTGACTCTCACTATCATCATCCCCACTGACTGACTCTCACTATCATCATCCCCACTGACTGACTCTCACTATCATCATCCCCACTGACTGACTCTCACTATCATCATCCCCACTGACTGACTCTCACTATCATCATCCCCACCTACTGACTCTCACTATCATCATCCCCACTGACTGAATCTCACTATCATCATCCCCACTGACTCACTCTCACTATCATCATCCCCACTGACTGACTCTCACTATCATCATCCCCACTGACTGACTCTCACTATCATCATCCCCACTGACTGACTCTCACTATCATCATCCCCACTGACTGACTCTCACTATCATCATCCCCACTGACTCTCACAATCATCATCCCCGCTGACTGACTCTCACTATCATCATCCCCGCTGACTGACTCTCACTATCATCATCCCCACTGACTGACTCTCACTATCATCATCCCCACTGACTGTCACTCACTATCATCAGCCCCACTGACTGACTCTCACTATCATCCCCACTGACTGACTCTCACTATCATCCCCACTGACTGACTCTCACTATCATCGCCACTGATTGACTCTCCATATCATCATCCCCAACTGACACCCCATCATACCGAAACATTTCCAACTGCCTCCACCTTTTACCCCATCAGGTCTCACTTTCAATATGGTAAACTCTCACTGACACCACATCACTCAGCCACCATCACCCCCAACCACCTCCACCCCCACCTCAGACATGCAGCTCCCCAAGCCCCTCCACCATCCTCCCCAACCCTCTCCACGTCAACCTCAAACCCCATCACCCCTGGCCACCACCATCATCCCCAACCCCTCTCCATGTCAACCTCAAACCCCATCACCCCTGGCCACCACCATCATCCCCAACCCCTCTCCACGTCAACCTCAAACCCCATCACCCCTGGCCACCACCATCATCCCCAACCCCTCTCCATCAACCTCAAACCCCATCACCCCTGGCCACCACCATCATCCCCAACCCCTTTCCACGTCAACCTCAAACCCCATCACCCCTGGCCACCACCATCATCTCCAACCCTCTCCATCAACCTCAAACCCCATCACCCCTGGCCACCACCATCATCCCCAACCCTCTCCATCAATCTCAAACCCCATCACCCCTGGCCACCACCATCCTCTCCAACCCTCTCCACGTCAACCTCAAACCCCATCACCCCTGGCCACCACCATGCTCTCCAACCCTCTCCACGTCAACCTCAAACCCCATCACCCTTGGCCACCACCATCATCCCCAACCCCTCTCCATCAACCTCAAACCCCATCACCCCTGGACACCACCATCCTCTCCAACCCCTCTCCATCAACCTCAAACCCCATCACCCCTGGCCACCACCATCATCCCCAACCCCTCTCCACGTCAACCTCAAACCCCATCACCCCTGGCCACCACCATCATCCAGAACCCTCTCCACATCAACCTCCATTCAGGCCAATTCTTCCATCATCCCCAGGTAGGGCCAGGACGATTTCATCAGGAAAAGCTCTTGGACCTTGTTAGAGACTGTAACTAGCATGCATATACACACACACAAACACAGAAACGTACACACAGGTGCTTTTTAGTCAGAAAAGTGCTGGCCCTTGAAAGCCACGTCATTACCACAACACATTTATGTGAACATAACAATAGAGCTGTATGTCTTTACCATGAAAGCAGCCAGGCTTCTATTTCAAAAACCCTGCTGTGCTAAACCACTACATGAAAGCAGCCAGGCCTCTATTTCAAAAATCCCGCTGTGCTAAACCACTACTGCCCACCGGATCTATATACCGTATGTTCCAAATGGCACCCTATTCCTTTCATGGTGCACTACTTTTGACCAAAGCCTTATGGGTTCTGGTCAAAAGTAGTGCACTACATACGGAATAGGGTGTCATTTGGAACGCATAACTTAATGCTTTCTTGGCTATTTCAAATGTATTTACAACAATATGAGAGATCCCACGGAGAATACATGCATGCCACTATCCCCACTACTAGCTGTAACTATACACACAAAATAGGAAATTGTTGTTAACAGAAAAGGTTCCATCTACACTTTGAAAACACCTTTTAGTTACTACTTATCGTCCACACAATAGAGAGAAAGTAGCTCATTTGAAAATCGCACATGCCAATGGAAGGGAATAATTTAATTTGTACAGAAAATACCTTAAATCGTCTCAAAATGAAAAGCCCTCAGGCTAGTTATATCAGCATACAATAGACCTTAATCCAATGAAACCGCATCTATATACACACACACTTGCAAACCCACCCACGCACGCACACAAACACACACAAACACACACACACACACACACAAGGCTCACAAATTCTTTGTTACCTTATCCTCTGGATAATCTCTTATTTTCTCTTTTATTTCTCTTTTTCAAACTTCTTTAGATTCTATTTATTTTTTGTTTGATATCAGTTCCACTGACATGATGTATCACGACCACAGCTAAATGCAGCTACGCAATCAAACATATTGTAAAATGTATTATTTTCTTTCTTTAACCCGAGGAGCGGAGGGTGTTGGTCTCCTCTTAAGGATCGGCCCCATTTAAAAAAGTTAGCCTAAAACGACATACCCAAATATAACTGCCTGTAGCTCAGGCCCTGAAGCAAGGATATGCATTTTATTGGTAGCATTTGAAAGGAAACACTTTCAAGTTTGTGGAAATGAGAAAGGAATGTAGGATAATATAACACATTAGATCTGGTAAAAGATAATACAAAGTTTTTTGTATTTTTTTGTACCATCATCTTTGAAATGCAAGAGAAAGACCATAATGTATTATTCCAGCCCAGGTTGCAATTTAGATATTGGCCACTAGATGGCAGCAGTGTATTTGCAAAGTTTTAGAATGATCCAATGAACCATTGCATTTATGTTCAAAATGTTGTATCAAGACTGCCCAAATGTGCCTAATTTGTTTATTAATAACGTTTCATGTTCAAAACTGTGCACTCTCCTCAAACAATAGCATGTTATTCTTTCACTGTACCAGCTACTGTAAATTGGACACCACAGTTAGATTAACAAGAATGTAAGCTTTCTGCCAATATCAGATATGTGTCTATGTCCTGGGAAATGTTGTTGTTACTTACAACCTCATGCTAATCGCATTAGCCTACATTAGCTCAACCGTCCCACAGTGGACCCACCAATCCTGAAGAAGTTTTAACTTACAGTTGGGATGGAGATGATACGTTACTGAGATGGACTACATTTTGTCTTTTCATAAGGTTTAACCTTTTACTGCAGTGGGCTAAATCAGGGTCACACAGAGTGTTTCTGGGTAGTTTTAAACAAATCTACTTTGAAACAGAAGTAACACCTCACACACATGGTTATGGGCTTAAAAAAACAAGACACCTGTACCATGTCAGATATAGAGGGGAAATCTATTACATTTTGAGTTTGCATCCCAATATTACACTTTATATACATCACAGAAGACTGAAATATAACAAAACCGTTTGACATAAACACCTGATAAAAAAAAAAAAACATTTATTAATTAGGAAATTATGAAAAATATTAATAATTTTCCACTCATGAGGCGATTTGGCCATTTGACTGCAGGACAGGGCTTCGTCCCTTTACTTTTTGGGGGCAAAAACATGTAAATATATACATTTTTAAGAGGTGGAACAGTGTGCTTGAAAAAAGTATTTATTTTTTGTAGTACTTTTTGTTAAATAATAAGCTGGAAGGTTATGTGAAACAAATAACCTCAGAATGACAACCATAAACATTCTGAATGACATACAACATACAAACATCTGAACAACATAAACATCTAAACCACAAACCACTCTGACCACTCTGCCTTTCCTGTTCTTTTTAGCGTATCTCAACAATAGAAGACGTCCAAGACCACTCTGTATCTCCAAAGGCAAAGGGTTCATCTCAAATGGCACCCTATTCCCTCTATAGTGCACTACTTTGAGCAGAGCCATATGGGAATTGTTCTAAAGTAGTGCACTATGTAGTGAATAGGGTGCCTTTTGGGATGAAGCCAAAGAATTATGTACTATTATTTTCTCTGGTACTTCATATGGATGTCTGTGTCCTATAGTCTATTGAGAAAACTATGATTTGACTTGATAAAATGCCCATCATCAAGGTTTACAGGGCATAATGGCCATATTGTTCATTGTCATGAGAAATGGACAGAATACCTAGCCGGAGATATTATACTGTGTCAAGATGATGATGAAATAGTTTTAAACACAACTACTACTCTAACCTTCACAGATTTGCATGGCTGTTTTTTCTTTCCCTCTAGTGAATTGGTTCATATTTGATTGATTTGATTACCTTAAGACAGTGACTGTCCAGTTAATTGTTATCCAAATTACCCTTCAACGAAAGATGGCCCATATTGTAAGTCATACAGTTTATCCTCAGAGTTGTGTGCACAAACACCTATATGGGTTTAAAATCGTTCCGCAATAAAAACGCTCCCATTTATCATGTAATATGCACCATTTCCTGCTACTTGGGGATGTAGAAATACCTGAAAGTATGACATTTTGAGGAAAGAATTCCAGATTTCGATGTAGATTTATGCATTGTGTCTATAATGAAGTCTTCAGGACAGAGCAGAGTGGGTAGTTAAAGGGCTTGTTTGTGTTAGAAATCGCTCCCCATCGCAAACACTTCACCCTCTCCTCTATTTTCTCTCCCTCTGAACCCTCTTTCCTGAACACCGTTCCCCACTTCATTGACTTTGCATAAGAGAGACTCTCTAAACTGGGATAATATTGTAGAATGAAACCCCTAAACTTTGCACAGGGAAATTGAGTGACACTAAAAAACCAACATGCACAGGGAGAAGAAAAGCAAAGCAATGCAAACTAAATCTTACCCATGCCCTCTCAACCTAACATCTGTCTGTGTGTCTGCCTGCTACTGTACTTGTGGAAGTCCTAACTAAATAGAAAAGTGTATCAAGCATTGGCAGGAATATCATCAACTGCTTTGTAGAATTAGCCTCTACAATATACATGGATTCGTAAAATTATTAACTAGTAATTGCTAAAAGTCAAATTTGTCAGATCATCTTTATAAGTAGGCCTAATCGCCACTTAGGCACCAATGTGGCCAATAAGAACAAGGCTTCAGTAGATCCATAAGTGAAGTGTTGAACATTGAGATTCATGAGGACTGTGTGATCAGTCACGTGTTTCTCTAAGTGTTTCTGTTGTTTTGGGGGGGTTTCTCTAAGTACCCCGGTATTGGATTCAGCTAACCCTCCTTTCCCATACTGGCACACTGCCTCTCTATCCAGCCCAGCCAATGATTATTTAACCAGGGCCCACATTGTTGATTTTATTATATAAGTCAATAATCTTTTTTATTCCCAAGATTTGGTTAATCTTCCTAATTGCAAATTAGAATTCTCCACATAACAGTCCTAGATGTCCAAATGAAGACCTTGGCTTCCTGGGGATGGTGAATCAGCTAATACCTCTGTGGAGGGCCTGATGCACAACATATTTCTCTCCTCCTCCTCCTCCTCCTCCTCCCTTCTCTCCTCCTCCTCTCTACTCCCTCTTTCTTCCCTTGTATCCTTCTTCTGTGATTATCCCCCTCAATTGTCCGCTTCACAGAAAAGGTGAAATAAGGAAGAGGGAGAGGATAAAGGAAAAACACATCAAGGAGACTCCAGCGTTGGCTTGCTCATCTCTCTCTGGCTCACACACTCACACACTCTCTATGCATCTCTCTCACACACACATACTCTCTCACACTCACACTCACACACTCTCTATGCATCTCTCTCACACACACATACTCTCTCACACTCACACACACACGTTGGCCTTGGTGGGTTGTGATCAGCAGCATTAATAACAATTAGTGTTGTAAGTGTTGAGGTGGGGCTGAGCCACTGTCTCCTACCATCAGCCACCAGGCAGCTCTGAGGCATCTTTGAGGCTGGGCTGCATGGGAGAATATTGGCTCTGAGTCACTGAACATCATTAGGTGGTGTCGCCGTGAAACAGCTTCAATTAGCTCAGAAACAGACATGGAGGTGAGAATTGTCAAAATATTGGGGGAGAGACAGAGAGTGTTTCTCGATATGCATTCTACCTCCACACTCTCATGCTCTGAATGCACTCTCCGACCATATTCTCTTGAGTACGTTCTTGTGTGAGAAGCACTTGCACTCCCGCTACTGTATTACCTCATGCTGCATCTCCCTATTCACTGAACCTTCTTCCAGCCAGGACACAGGCAACAATAGATGAAACACGATATGCACAAAGCAAATGATTTACTTCATGATAATCAGCTAGATATGTGAATAGTAATACTAATTAATTAATAAACAAATTAATTAATTAACTAATTAAACAGTCAAAAATGACCTAAAACTAATGTTATGCAAGGTAGATGTACATTTTTCATGAGTAGCTAAGAATTCTTTCTGGCTATCTGGCTAGTAAACAGTTCTAGTAGCTAGCCAGTTAACCCTTTTGTCTTGTTATGGGCTTTCTATCCACAATAAGTAGGCAGGTAAACATGCCAAAATTAATACAGCATGTATTTATTTACGTATCACGATAAAATATTGTAGTCAGTAAACAAATGAGAAGTGAATAGGCAACATTTAATTTCAAAGTCGGAGTGTTTTTTCTCTCACTTCAGCTCAAAAAAAGTATCGCAAAACGGAGTCAAACCAACCCTCCCGTGCTCCAATTTACGTACTCAGAGCATTTTGAAAAAACACTCAGAGAGAAAGAGAAAGGGAGCGAGGTGAATGAAATATGATGAAGGGAGGGAAGGGAAGAGAAAGAGGTGAGGTGGAAGGGATTAATGTGAGTAACATAGAGACCGTGATGCCGGCAGCTCTGTCAACTTTAGACAAAGCCAGAGAGAGAGCAGACCTTGACGCTACCTAGCTAGCTAACATGTCAGGGATGGCTTACTAAAGTTATCTAGAATGCAGAAGTAGTTATCAAACACTCTAAATTAATCAGAAACTGACATTTCTATCAGGAACATTTCTGATGTTTAACTTTCCAAATTGTCCTTTTCCAAATGTGTATATTTCTGGTATATTATGTAATGGGATCAAAATGTAAAACAGATATTTTACTAATTCAATTAAATAAAAATGACATATTGCTCAACCTCTTTAGGTGGTCTGTAAGTTGTCTAAGAAACCAGTGTTTAAATATAGCGTGGTGATTGGACATGTTTTGTCCGAAAGCTGACATGGTGTTTGGCTAGTACGGTGCCTTCAGAAAGCATTCATACCCCTTGACTTATTCCACATTTTGTTGTGTTACGGCATAAATTCAAAGTCGATTACATTATTGTTTTTTCTCACCCATCTACAGACAATACCCCATAATGACAAAGTGAAAACATATTTTTTGAAATGTTGGCAAATTTATTGAAAATGAAATACAGAAATACTGTATCTCATTTACATAAGTCTTCACTCCGCTGAGTCAATACTTTGTAGAAGCACCTACAGCTGTGAGTGTTTCTGGGTAATTCTCTAAGAGCTGTCCACACTGGATTGTGCAACATTTTCCCATTATTATTTAGAAAATTGTTCTTCAAGCGCTATCAAATTCGTCGTTGATCATTGCTAGACAACCATTTTCAGGTCTTGCAATAGATTTTCAAGTAGATTAAAGCCACCCAGGGAACATTCACAGTATTTTTGGTAAGCAACTCCAGTGTAGATTTGGCCTTGTGTTTTAGGTTATTGTCCTGCTGAAAGGTGAATTAATCTCTCAGTGTCTGGTGGAAAGCAGACTGAACCAGGTTTTCCTCTAGGATTTTGCCTGTGCTTAGTTCCAATCCGTTTATTTTATTTCCTGAAAAACTCCCCAGTCCTTCACGATGACAACCATACCCATAACATGATCCAGCTACCACTATGCTTGAAAATATGGAGTGTTGTATTCAGTAATGTGTTGTATTGTATTTGCCCCAAACATAACAATTTGTATTCATGACAAAAAAGTGAATTGCTTTGCCACAATCTTGTGGTATTACTTTAGTGCCTTGTTGCAAACAAGATGCATGTTTTGGAATAGTTTTATTCTGTGCAGTCTTTCTTCTTTTTCCTTTGTTAATTAGGTTAGTATTGTGGAGTAACTACAATGTTGTTGATTCATCCTCAGTTTTCACCTATCACAGCCATTAAACTCTAACTGTTTTAAAGTCACCATTGGCCTCATGGTGAAATCCCTGAGAAGTTTCCTTCCTCTCCGGCAACTGAGTTAGGAAGGACGCCTGTATCTTTGTATTGGCTGGGTGTATTGATACCCCATCCAAAGTGTCATTAATAACTTCACCATAGTCAAAGGGATATTCAATATCTGCTTTTTTTATACACCCATCTACCAATAGGTGCCCTTTTTTTGCGAGGCATTGGAAAACCTCCCTGGTCTTTGTGGGTGAATCTGTGTTTGAAATTCACTGCTTGACTGAGGGACCTTACAGATAATTGCATGTGTGGGGTACAGAGATGAGGTAGTCATTCAAAAAGCATGTTAAATACTATTATTGCACACAGAGTGAGTTCATGTAACTTATTATGTGACTTGTTAAGCAAGTTGTTTTACTCCTGCATTATTGAGGCTTACCATACCAAAGGGGTTGAATACTTATTGACTTGACATTTCAGCTTTACATTTTTATTCATTTGGAAACATTCCTAAAAACATGAATCCACTTTGACATTATGGGGTATTGCATGTATTGCGTGTATTGCGTGTATTGCGGGTATTGCGTGTATTGCGTGTAGTGACAAAACATCTCAATTGAATCAATTATACATTCAGGCTGTGACACAACAAAATGTGGAAAAAGTCAAGGGGTGTGAGAACTGTATTTGCCACATTCCAATAAAACGGTGTTAAGAGTAACATTGTCATGGGTATGAGCAATGTTCCCCATCCTCACTACCTGCTCAGCCAGTGAGACAAACAACTCACATCTCTGCTCTTGAAGCCTGAGAGAGGGAAGATTTTTTTTAAACACTCTCTCTCCTTCCTTCCTTCATTCCTTCCTTGGTTCTACTAGGTCCCTCCTCAAATCCAAAGTTGAGGGCAACAAGGGTAGAAATAAACAGATTTGAAAAAGCAATTAACATTTCCCTAAAGCTCAGAAGCTGATTTGCATTTGATTCCAAGATCATGTTTTATTTATCAGTAATGACAACCAATCAAAAGAGAAATGAATCAATGAAGGCGCTAGCAGGAGCAATATCCGGCCATCTGGGGGTCGCGCTTGTCCCTCCGCCCCTGGCACACACACACAGGCGCGCGCACACACACACACACACACACACACACACACACACACACGCACCCACATACACACACACACAACTTCCAATCCCACCCACACCACACACACACTCCTGTGCCACCCCCCATGCCCAACTACCCACTACCCCCCTCCCTTCTTGTGCTGGGCTTGTCATAGGCCCATATTTGGTGACTGATTTTTTCCCCCAATGAGCTCTAAGGAACTCCATATGGCCTGGATCAAAGGTGTTGCTGGGTGCATGGTTCTGCTTTATTGCCAGCTGCTGCTGTTAATTAGAAAACAAGATCAGAGGCAGTATTAAAATCCAATTAAATTGATATGAACAGATTGCCAAGTGATGTTCGCTAATGTATAATTGAGCACCATGCAAATTTCAGTGGCTGCCTTTTGTTTTTTCGTGTCTCTCTGTCTATCTCTCTCGCGCAGAATGTGCAATGGAGCTTGAATGTTTTTTTTCTCCCTCTTCCTGTTTTTTCTTCCTCTTTTCTTCCTGTTCTCCGGCTAAAGATAAACAAGTAAATGCCAGGAGACGGAGGTATTACTTTCATCAGTTAAGTTACATTGATATCCTACACATCATGCACTTGTGCTCAGGAGCGCCGAGGAGAAGGAGGAGGGCGGGCAGGAGGCTGCAGTATGCATCCCAAGATCCTCTGCTTCCCTGGCAGAGAGAGGGGGTGAAGGAGGGGGGATGGGGGGATGCCGGCGCATAGAGACCCATAGTACGCCTGCTTGTCTGGACACGCTTGCTGGAAATGTGTGGAAGGGCCAGGCATCAGAATAACCAGTCAGATTTTAGATCCATACTATAAATGTGTGATATTGTGAGTTCCTTAGTGACCATAGGATTATAATTAAAAGGGCAATTAGCTCTGTTCCGATAGAGATATTTGAATTTATTTTGTATAAAATAACAGTACAGAAGTTATGTCATGTGCCTACTCGCTGACAGCCTGATCTCATCAACGTCTTTAGTTAAAACAGGTCACCCAGGTTACAGGATTGGACACATTTCAGATTAGGGATTATATTCGGTAATATAAAGCACAGCCCTAGATCTCATATATTACATATTCAGACAAAG